>NC_079514.1:30218815-30414671 GCF_000801105.2 Raphanus sativus | reverse complement strand
ATATTTAATTTTATAAATTTATATTTAGTTTTATGAATTTTTTTTTATTTTATGAATTAAATAAATATTTTTTTTTGAAAAAAACCTGACACATCACCGTTTTTACCTGTTAAACATGTCACTTTTTTAGTTTGAAGATTTTTTATGATATAAATATCATTTTCAAGGTTAAAAGTGTTAGTGAAAAAACTTCAAAGTTTAAAGTGGTATTAAGCGACACGTTTAGGGTTTTTATGCGATTTTCCCTATTCATTTATATGTTTAGATTTTTGCTATAAACTTTTAGCTTTAGTCCCCACATCAAGTTTATAGCTTGTTCTTGCATGTTTTAGCTTTTAAAGCTTTCTTGTAAAAGACAAAACGATTAAAAAACGTTTTGCATGAAGGGTTCTTTTTGCACACAAATTCGACTTTTTGTAACAGTTATTCTCTGAATATGCTAAAAAGCTTCTTTCGGCAGAGATGTAAATTTTCTGAAAAGGAAAAATGAAATGAGACAACACAGAAAAAGAATGGCTTGTACCATCTTTTATGCCATGGTTGCTAATGGTGAAAGAGAAAGCAATCACTTTAAGATTGGCACAATTCATATACGATTAATTATAAATCAGAAGCATGGATACATTATCAAAGGAATAAACTGGATTGACCGATATGAGAAATATGAGAAACAAAAAATATTATTAAGACAAAATTAATCCCCCTAAATAATTATTTGCAAAAAAATTTAAAAGGTGATAAAGATAGTTCACAATTTTTTTTTTTAGAATAAGATAGTTCATAATTGTCATGATTCAATACAATACTCAGTCGCAGAGGATACAAATTCTCAAGTCAAAAGCATGTTTACTCAAAGGAAGATATTTGAATGTATGGAAGGAAACAAAAAAATGGTTTTAACACACTCCACGGAAAACGTGATCACTCAATACAAATGTCACACAGCAGATTTGTAGAATATGTGATTCACTTTAGGCACTCTCTAGTAAAAGAAAAAAAAAGCAGAAGGACGTAACACTTGCAACACCTCTACACAATCCATAGAAAATGTCATCTAGTAACAAAAAAAACTAAAAATCATGAATGTTCCCAAAAGAATATAGATTGGATCGAAGAATTTCATAAACAAATTAAGTAACACTAGCAAAATCCCTGAACAATCCAGTGAAACTATGTTCATAAACAATACAAAATTATAAGTAGCTTTTTGTGGAATATGTAATACATTGTGTGGAATTTAGTCAAAACTATGGATGTTGGAAGGAATAAACTAGATATATATGAACTTCAAAAATAAAATATGTCTATTCACACAAGTTTCAAGTCTTGAACACAGGCAAAACCTTTATGATCCATAAAATTGTAACTATCCAATAAGAAATGCAATCACATATATGTAGAAGATGTCAGTCGCTGCATACGATTTCATGCAAAACAAATAAACTTCATGAAGAAGAGAATAAACTGGATTGAAGAACCTCAAACAGAATACGTTTATTTATATGATGCTGAAGTCTGAGTTAAACACTAGCAAAATCCCTTTAGAATTCATAGAAAAAACTTCATTATTCAAAATATTTATTCTCACCAGAACTATAATAATCCAGGAAACCACACGAATCTAGAAGCCCTAGTTATGAAAAAGGCATAAAAAGGGAGAAAATAATACGCAGACCGAAACTTCTACCATCAAGATTAATCGAAGAGACTCATCATTCCACCATCGTCTTCTGATTCCTCTTTCTCCTCTTCCTTCTTCTTCTCAGCCGCCGCAGGCTCAGCAGCAGGAGCAGCGGCACCGCCTCCACCGGCAGCAACCGCAACCGCAGGGCCACCGGAAGATAGAGCAGCCATCTTCTCTCGTCCAACCGCGATAAGCTCGGTCAGTTCGTGATCTTTGATCAGAGAGAAAAACAAATCTATCTTCACTTGATCGATCTCTGCACCAACAGATTCCAAGATCTTCTTCAGATCACCAACGGATGGATTCTCATTGCCGCCGAGTTTCGCTAGGAGGTACGCCGCAACAACCTTCATCGCTCTCTTCTCTTCTATTTTCTTCCTGCAAATCCCAAAGGAAAAAACGACTGCTATTAGGGTTTTCGTGAAATTTCGCTATTTATGGGGACCTTGGTTTTTGCACGTACCAAAAAGATTGTCACGTGGGCTACACGAAACGTTTATAAATTTGTCAGGTATGCGGTATGCCTATAAAATGGCCCATGTCAATTGTCAGACTAATTTGGGTTATTGATGGAGCCCATATCTCATCTATCTTATTAAAATAGAAACATTCTGTTGGACCTAACATTTATTTTTGTAAGTTTTTAAATTAAATACACTTTTATATTTTATAGTTAAACCTACATTAAATCACTAATGTTTCTTTCTTTAAACTACTATTCATATTTCCAAACAATATACTTATACTATTATCAATGTTTCCAAACAGTATGTTTTTATACTACTATTAGTGTTTCCAAACAATACAATAATTAATCTTATTTATTTTATATCTATCATTTTCTTTTTAAAATTTTGTAGAAATGTCATAATTTTATAAATTGGAAAATAATGAACTTTAAAATTTGGATTATAAAATTACAAATTATGAATTATTACAATTTAAATCCAATTAGATTACATATCGGTCATCCATCAGTTCAATCGGTTATTTTCGGGTTTTACTGATTTTTTTTAAGATGAATATTTTAAAAACCTAAATTGAATTGTCAGATCTCTGGATTAACCGGTATAATCACAATCAGGTTGAATTTAAAAACACTGATTAAATGCAAAAATATTTTAAATACACACTCTTTAAAAATTACCAAAATATTTGTTAAGTTATTAGTGAAATTTTTCATCGTAAAATATTCCGCGCTTCCAAAGCGCGGGTCAAAATCTAGTTTTAATTATTTTTGAAGCAGAAAATCAATTTAACTAAAAATTTCTTTACATATTTTTTTTTGTTTTAGAATTAGTTGTCTAGAAAAGCAACAGATTGTTGAGATTATATTTACTTCATTTTTTATTTTACAATCTTAAAATAACCAGTAATGTTTTATGTTAGCTTTTAAAACTTTAACTATAGAATGAAAATAGTTAGAGAACTTTATTTACGGTAGTTGTGTTTTTAAATAATATAAAATATGGTTTTAGAATATTTTATTTATTTCTTATTGTTATATCAAATACAAATTTATCAAAAAAGATTACCAACAAAATTTTGAAATTGCAGACTAACCAATCATACACTATAAATATAAGAGTGTGTACTGAATCTGAAATTTGAAATGATTTGATTTTTAATGAATTTTTAGATGATTGCATGAGAATATAGAATTCGGTGTAATTTTTATTAAAATACTTTAGAATTTCATCTAAAAAAGTGGTATTCGTATTTTTAATACAAATCTTAGAAACATTTTAAATACTCTAAAATCTCTAACTTAATTTTTTTTTCAATAAAAATGAATTTCATAATGTTTTATAAAATACCAAGTTCAATAACACTGAATTTTAAACTGTTTTTAAAAATCTACGTTTAAATAAAGTGATTTTTTTTTAATACAAATCATTTTAAACTTATAGTTGAATATCTACTCTATTAATTTAGGATCCTAAAATTTATCTACCATTTACAAGTTGCCATTTAAATTTGAACATACTCTAGAATAGTAGGTGTTTGGCTCCTTTAATATGTTTGGTTCATTGATTATATCAATGACTAACAACTTAATTTAAACTAGCATATAAATATACATTATTTCGATTAGATATATTTTAAACCAACTTCCATTCTAAGCCACAATTGACAATTGTACCTTCCAACCAGTTCATTTTAAATTCACTTTATGTCTGATACTTGAATATCTCACATGTTCCCATGTTAGCTTCTCTTTACGTTCCAGTTATCACAATCTGCACCTACTAAACCTTATAATTTGCTAGATCCGATCTCTTTGATCATTTGCAATGAGGTTCACTATAAAGATTTACTTGCATTGCTTTGGTCGATATCCACACCACAAGTGGAAACCAAAATCTGTACAAGAGATTGTTCATGTTCTGAAACCTGAGATAAAATTCAGTCTAGATCAGGATGTTATTATTAATTATATGACAGGATTAATATACTTGTCTTGTCCAGTGCCGTGCCTACAATTTTGGGAGCCTAAGGCATTCTTATATTGTAAACAATTAAAGTTGTAGATACACTAGATATGTTTGTGACAAAAATAATCCACTAAAATAAGACCAAACTAAAATGTAAAGAATAAAATACATAAACAATCAAGCTCCTAACATATAACATATGTATACACTTTTCATATTCCATGAACATCTACTGTATTTTGTATGCATGGGGCCCCAAATATTGATGAAAAATGAAGGGCCTAGGGCTCATGCCTCTTTGTATAATGGTGAGCACGGCTCTGGTCTTGTCCAAAAGGAACTGTGATAGGTACAGAAGACCAGGGTGAGAGCAAGCCAAACAAAGAAATAGAATTTCTTGCTGCCACAGCTGAAAGTAAGATTTATTGTTCTTTGTTTCTATCAGTTTATAAATCTTTCTACTTTAGTATATGGTATAATATACTTGTCTTTGCCAAAATATTTTGAACCAGGAATAAGTCAAGAAGGACATAAAAACAGAACTAAGGTATCACGAGAAGGTGATCCTACCAACCAAGGTAAAATGATGCAAGAAAAGCAGCCATCAATCCAAACCTATCCGAAGAATTTAATTCTTCATCATGCTGATGCACCCAAGATAAATTCAGCCATAATACATTCTGCTCACAAAACTCCAGTATCAGATATAATTCCCTTGGTCTTTGTCTAGAATGCTAAGAATTTTTCAGGTTACAAAGAAAAGAGCTTCAAAGAAATCCCACCAGATAATGTTTTGTTGCTAGGAGAGACAATCCCAAACATGGTCAGAACCATGAACTCCAGAAGTGTGGAGAACCATAAAATTCAGAACAGAAGCAATGACCATGTCCAGGCCAGAGGCGTGATCATTTCCCATCTTTTCAAAGAAGAGCCACTAGATGCACAACTCATTCCCAAACCAAGACAATATCAAGGTAAGGTTTTAGAATCTCAAAATATGATGAAAGCTGACTTGCTCTATTTTGGTGCAGGTTATCCAGTTTCGAGGTCGAAACTTTGTCAAGGGGGAGGGTATGATGTGGCCATCAAACCAGTGATTGAACCAGAGGTCAACCAAGCTATCCAAACCGGCCACTTTAGAGATACCAGCGACAGAGGTCCAGTCCAAGTCAAATATCTCAATAACCAGAAGATCTTTTGTCATGAATCCAATTTTTCTAGAAGTCCAATTCATGAAGGATTCACTGAGTCTTGGAATTACAAGAAAATCTTTACGGAGGAAGAAGCTATGAATTTTACAAACCGGAGGTTCTCTAACTCGTCCATCTGCGAGTACCAAACTTTTGAAGAAGATTCAAACCCAATGAAGTAGCAGCCTGAACCAAAGCCGATCATGGGATTCAAGAGGAAGTTCTCAGCTTTCCAGAAAGTCCGAATTCAAGATAATTGGTCCAGGAGTTATGAAGTTATGGATTTTACAAGACAGCCAATCTTCTCAGCATCCGCTAGGCCAGATCAGCCACATTTTGGTCCATAAAAGTCTAACCATGAAGAGGTCTTGACTGAAGCCATTTGTTATATTAAGGAGCCTTTTAAGAGTCCAGATCAAGAAGAACCAAGTCCGAAATCAAATCCAACCAGAAGATATACTTGGTTTGCTCAATTCTCCAAAACCGGTCAAACCGATATTATTTATGGAGAGCTTTCAGCCAATTCGATTTGGACCAAAATTATTTGTGGAAGCTAGGAGATCATCTTAATCGTCTTGAAAGTAATATGAATTATTCAGTTTTTCTAGTTTTGTCAAAACTATTGTTCTAAGTCTTCTGAGTTTGTGAGAAGCAGCTCTAGAGCATCTTGACTTATCAAGGCTATTGTCCATAGAGTCTTGTGCGTCCTCAATCCACCCTTCCTTCCATCCCATTTGTTTGCCAAGCTTGAGAGTGATACACATCCAGCAAGCAAAGTACCATCTCAATCCGCTTCAATCATCAACTGATTAGGCTGAGAGTGATACACATCAAGCACCCTAATTCCATCCTATCCTTTCATTTATTACTCATGTATTTATCATTATCATCAGCATCTCATTCATCTTGCATTTGTTTCAGGTTTATAACTTGAAATTCATCCATATCGCTCATCCGACCATTTCTTTGGTCGATCCATCAAGCTTTCCTCATCCATCCTGCCATCCCTGATTTCCTGCTCTGATACCAAATGTTACGGCCTCGACCATTAAAACACTAAATGCTAAAACAAATTAGATAATCTACTCCACTTGGCTCAACGCGTATGCTTATGTATCATGTTTAACTTACAAATTTCCAACTTATTTACCAGTCGATTAAAAGTTCAATATTATTTTAATCAACAAATTTAATTTTTCAAAATTATAATAGATTTAAAATATATACAAAATTCACTTACCGCAAATAATATTTAAATAATATCATGCCGATATCGCGGAAAGTCATCTAATTTTACTTATATTATTAATGTAATATTATAAATAAAAAATGTTTCAGACTTGGAATACAACAAAACTCATGATTTTTTTTTTAAATGCTGTGGATTGTATAACATTGCATTTAAATGATTTATCTATATTTTATGGTTCTTTTGTTTTAGGTTGAAAGACTTTATATTGAATGTTGTTGGACTTTTTTCCTATCAAAATTATATTGATATCATTTATATATTAGTTTATACATGTTTTAATATAATAAATATAATTTGCATAGTTTTAATATATTAATATTTTTGATGTTTTGTTATGCAGCAACATCTATCAAAATAATTCTGATTTTTAAGTAACTTTATTTATGCATTCATATATCTCTTTATGTAACAGTCCGTCCCGTGGATCCCAGCTGGTCCTGCAGAGCATCGACCCTAACCCCTCACATGTGCGTCCCTCACGGTCATACATGTAGGTTATTGATGCGCTTGGCATTACTCGAACCCAAGACCTCACCCTTTAACAACTCTCCACAAGACAAGCTGTCACCAATTGAGATCACCATACTTGAAACTTGAATTTCTTCTTGTTTTTTTAATGATCAAGTACTTAATAATTAAATTAAGTTGATTATAAGGAAAAAAAATTTGATCTTTGAGAGATCAATTGGTATGGATGGAAATAGATTTTGTGAGTCGAGGCCCTAATAAAATTTGGGAGAGGTCTGCCACATATAAATTATTTGCCATAAGAAATAAAATGTTTGTTGATATTGATCAAAACATTTGTATTTCGTCAATGCTTAAATGCATTTTTTAAAAAGGTTGACATGCAAAACTAATGAGAATTTTCAGACCAATATGACTGAAACTGACATGTGTATTGTAGTTTCTAAAGTCAATATGTTTGAGAATAACCATAGAAAATGATGGTTTTAATGGTACAAACAATATCATATAATGATATGTATATTTGCTATAAAGCAAAAATATATTTTGAAAAAAAAAATCAAAATATATACAAGTTGGATTTCTAAATCAACTTGAGAGAACTATGAAAATAGTTGTATCTAAAATATAATTTTCCGAGAATGAAATACATTCTAAAGAAAATTGTAACAATTTTCGAAATTGTTTTTATTATTCATTTAAATCTAAAAAGGAGTTGTAGATTAACTTTCTAAACTTTTAAGAGATATTAAATGTAAATATGCATGGTTTTGAGCCATCTCAAGAAATGTGGAGGAAGATTTGCTTACCATGTAAAGTCATTGGCAAGAGACCATATGAACTTAGTGATAGTTATCAAACTATGATATTTAAAAAAAAAACTAGTGTGATACACTGAGTTTTGTGTATAATGGTTAATTGTATCTTGAAAAAAAAAAGATGACAAAAATCATTAAAACAATTGATCTCGACTAATTTCAAGAGATTATGTTCACTGTGATGACAATCTAGGATCGTCTTATTAAAGATGTGTCATGAGATAAAGTGTAATATAATCAAGAGGAATGAGTTTAGCCTATGAACTAAGATGAGGTCTGGCGGTAACTCTACTTATCAGATAGAGAGAGACACTTGAAAACCAAAAACAAGTACAATTCCTCCATGTGCAATAGTGATGTTTTTATTTTATTTTATTTTGTGTCTGGGAGTACAACACAAAACTAGTTTCGCCAGATTTCTAATAGAGTGACGCAAATTCAGAAGATTGTTTGAAGTTGTATCCTGGAACTCATTACGTTATCGAACCGTCACACTATGGGACGTATTTTGAGTTAAGGAAAGAGATAATATCTTGCTTCTGCAATTGTATCATCCTTTTTTTACTCTTTGGTATAATTTTATCATTTTTATTCTTTTCAATATTCAATAATTCATAGTTTATAAAATACGATTCTATCACTTCAGATATATATATCTCGTTATTATTCTTAACTATTTAACTAGACATTTCCCTGTCATTTCGTTAATTTTTTAAAATAAATTTACATCTATATCTTCAATTAGTTCGTCTGATTCCGCTGGAAATTATTGAGATTCTAGCTAGTCCTACTATCGACGTTCGGCACGGCATGCGGTGACAGAAGCTATATGTGAACAAGTTGCCTATGGAAATGGGACAATGTATTTGATTTTGTCACAAGTTCAAACAGATTAATCTAAAACGTTTATTTGAGTGGATTAATGGGAAACTCAACATTTTAAACGTGTCCCACTAATTCAGAACTAGGACGTCTTTGCAAAATACTTTCGGCAGATTTCATCAAGCTTTTGAACCGTCTAGATTGAGAACTATAGCCTTTTAAAACACACTAGGGTTTTTTTCCCTATGACTAGGTTAGTGTATTAGCCTACTAGGATTATTAAAAGACGACTTACACTTTATTGCAGAAAAGTTTAGAAGACCACATCCGTCAAGCGGAGAAATTTGAACTATTGTATGAACTGCCGACGATATAATATTAAACAAAAAGACTAAACGCTAAAGACTACTAGTCTCATTTTCTATAAAAGCTAAGAGAGAGGGTTTGCACAAAATACAAACAAACACAAAGAACAAAAAGAAAGATCTTCTTTGGTATAACGATGATGATGATGATGATGATGGGCAGTACATTTGGAACTATAGGCTCAAGCATGGCAAGTTTGTTCTTTATCTGGGCAATAGTTCAACAAATCTTCCCTAACCATTTGAAGATTGCCATCAAAGAGTTCCTTTTGTCATCATTCCAACAACTCTGTTTCGCTCAAAGAGTTTTTCAGATTATTTCACCAACCTCTTCTCTCCACGTCGACATCAACTTCCCCGAGAGCGATGAGTACCGTCTCAACCACGCTTTCTCAGCCATCGAGACCTACCTTGAGGCGAAAGCAACCGATAAATCCAAGCACCTCAGAGGAAGCCAGGTGAAAGAGAATAAAGGTTTGGTCCTGAAACGAAACGAGGTCAAAATCAGAGATGAATACAAAGGAGTTAGGGTTTGGTGGGAGATTGTGACTGCTTCTGGTGAAGAAAGATCTTACAAGCTCACGTTTCACAACCGTTCAAGGAGTCTTATAACTGCTTCATATGTACCATATGTGGTCGAAGACGGGAAACTAATCAAAGCCAAGAAACAGCAGACGAGGCTGTTCACGAATAACCCGAGTTCTCAATGGTTTTTGAGCCACAACATGTGGAGATCTATCGAGTTTGAGCATCCAGCGAATTTTGAGACACTAGCCATGGATCCAGAGAAGAAAAAAGAGATCATGAGTGACCTAACTGCTTTTACCAATGGGAAAGATTATTACAAGAAGATTGGGAAAGCGTGGAAGCGAGGCTACTTGTTGTATGGAGCACCAGGAACCAGTAAGTCCACCATGGTTTCAGCCATGGCTAAGTTTTTGAACTATAACATCTATGATCTTGAACTCACGGCTATAAAGAACAACTCGGAGCTGAGGAAACTTCTTACAACAACATCTAGCAAGTCTATTGTTGTGATTGAGGACATAGACTGCTCAGTAGATCTCACCGGTAATAGAACCAAGAAGCTTTCAAGATTGAGTTGGTTATTATATAAAATATTAAATTTTAAAATAAAAAACGAAATATTTATATTGAAAATATTATGCGTTGCAAAACGCATAAGGCCGTAAGCTCTAGTGTTTTTTTAAAGCGAGGATAATGGGATCAAGTTGGCCGGCTGAAATTTCGTGTTATGAGACAACACACGTGTGCAACAATATAATGGGCTTTAAAAAATCAGAAAAAAAGAAAAAAAAAAAGAAAAACTTTAAGGACGTTTGTACCGACAACGATGCCCTAATAGCTTTTTTCTGCCGAAGGGGATGTAGCCCTAGAGAACGACATATATAATGGCCCTTTCTCGGCCAAAACCAGTCTCCAGAAGGGAGGAGAAGCAAAAATGGTGTCGCTGAAGGTCCAGAAGCGGCTCGCAGCCTCAGTGATGAAGAACGGAAAGGGTAAAGTATGGCTCGATCCTAACGAAAGCAGTGGCATCTCCATGGCCAATTCGCGTATGTCGTTCTTCTTTCTCCTTCGTTATGTCGATTTAGTTTTTCTTTTTCCCATCGTATCTGCTGATCGAAGCTTGTTGATTAGGGATTGTAGCTTGATTCATTGATTAATATTGAATTCAATCTGATGATTTTTAAGTATTCAAATCTGTCGTAGCGCAATGTTTGATGACGATGGTAGAAGAAAATGATCACAACAATAGACTTGATATGCACATTGAGTTGTCTTACTCCACATATGAAGCTTTCAAGATTCTTGCCAAGAACTACCTGGATCTTGATGATCATGATGATGATCCTCTGTTCAAGAATATCAAGTCTTTGTTGAAGGAGACAGAGATTTCCTTGAATAATCTGATCAAAGCTCTGGAGGAAAAGAAGAGCAGTCAGAGTCAACATGATGAAGACAAGAAGAAAAACAAGTTCTGATTATTTGGTTGATCTTTAGCTTATATTCTATGATTCCATCAAGTTTGCAATGTTTTCATTTAAATGATATTTCACGTCTCTATAAAAATAAAATCTGCAACTTTGAATTTAGAAGTTGAAAGAGAGTTTACTACTTTGAAAGCAGAGTACTATGACAACAATACATTAATCTGTGATGGCACTTATGCTTCTAAGAGCCAAAGCTTAAACTGTTCAGTATCTCTCTTCTAATCCCAACAATGAAGGCTGCTAGATCCGATCTCTTTGATCATTTGCAATGAGGTTCACTACAAAGATTTACTTGCATTGCTTTGGTCGATATCCACACCACAAGTGGAAGTGGAAACCAAAATCTGTACAAAGATTGTTTATGTTCTGAAACCTGAGATAAAATTCAGTCTAGATCAGGATGTTATTATTAATTATATGACAGGATTAATAAACTTGTCTTGTCCAGTGCCGTGCCTACAATTTTGGGAGCCTAAGGCATTCTTATATTGTAAACAATTAAAGTTCTAGATACACTAGATATGTTTGTGACAAAAATAGTCCACTAAAATAAAACCAAACTAAAATGTAAAGAACAAAATACATAAACAATCAAGCTCCTAACATATAACATATGTATACACTTTTCATATTCCATAAACATCTACTGTATTTTGTATGTATGGGGCCCCAAATATTGATGAAAAATGAAGGGCCTAGGGCTCATGCCTCTTTTGTATAATGGTGAGCACGGCTCTGGTCTTGTCCAAAAGGAATTGTGATAGGTACAAAAGACCAGGGTGAGAGCAAGCCAAACAAAGAAATAGAATTTCTTGCTGTCACAGCTGAAAGTAAGATTTATTGTTCTTTGTTTCTATCAGTTTATAAATCTTTCTACTTTGGTATATGGTATAATATACTTGTCTTTCCCAAAATATTTTGACCCACGAATAAGTCAAGAAGGACATAAAAACAGAACTAAGGTATCACAAGAAGGTGATCCTACCAACCAAGGTAAAATGATGCAAGAAAGGCAGCCATCAATCCAAACATATCCGAAGAATTTAATTCTTCATCATGCTGATGCACCCAAGGTAAATTCGGCCATAATACATTATGCTAACAAAACTCCAGTATCAGATATAATTCACTTGGTCTTTGTCTAGAATGCTAATAATTTTTCAGGTTGCAAAGAAAAGAGCTTCAAAGAAATCCCACTAGATAATGTTTTGTTGCTAGGAGAGACAATCCCAAAGATGGTCAGAACCATCAACTCCAGAAGTGTGGAGAACCATAAACTTCAGAACAGAAGCAATGACCATGTCCAGGCCAGAGGCGTGATCACTTCCCATCTTTTCAGAAAAGAGCCACCAGATGCACAATTCATTCCCAAACCAAAACAATATCAAGGTAAGGTTTTAGAATCTCAAACGAGGATGAAAGCTGACTTACTCTATTTTGGTGCAGGTTATCCAGTTTCGAGGTCGAAAATTTGTCAAGGGGGAGGGTATGATGTGGCCATATATACAAAGACACGAATTAGTGACTTGAAACAAATGAAAACATATATACAATGATGCGAAAAACACCATATATCACAAAGCACCATCTCAATCCGCTTCAATCATCAACTGATTAGGCTGAAAGTGATACACATCCAGCACCCTAATTCCATCCTATCCTTTCTTTTATTACTCATATATTTATCATTATCATCAGCATCTCATTCATCTTGCATTTGTTTCAGGTTTATAACTTGAAATTCATCTATAATCGCTCATCCGACCATTTCTTTGGTCGATCCATCAAGCTTTCCTCATCCATCATGCCATCCCTGATTTCCTGCTCTGATACCAAATGTTACGGCCTCGACCATTAAAACACTAATGCTAAAACAAATGAGATAATCTACTCCAGTTGGCTCAACGCGTATGCTTATGTATCATGTTTAACTTACAAATTTCCAACTTATTTACCAGTCGATTAAAAGTTCAATATTATTTTAATCAACAAATTTTATTTTTCAAAATTATAATAGATTTAAAATATATACAAAATTCACTTACCGCAAATAATATTTAAATAATATCATCCCGACATATCGCGGAAAGTCATCTAATTTTACTTATATTATTAATGTAATTTTATAAATAAAAAATGTTCAGACTTGGAATACAACAAAACTCATGATTTTTTTTTAAATGCTGTGGATTGTATAACATTGCATTTAAATTATTTATCTATATTTTATGATTCTTTTGTTTTAGGTTGAAAGACTTTATATTGAATGTTGTTGGACTTTTCTCCTATCAAAATTATATTGATATCATTTATATATTAGTTTATACATGTTTTAATATAATAAATATAATTTGCATAGTTTTAATATATTAATATTTTTGATGTTTTGTTATGCAGAAACATCTATCAAAATCATTTTCTGATTTTTAAGTAACTTTATTTATGCATTCATATATCTCTTCATGTAACAGCCCGTCCCGTGGACCCCAGCTGGTCCTACAGAGCATCGACCCTAACCTCTCACATGTGCGTCCCTCACGGTCATACATGTAGGTTATTGATGCGCTTGGCGTTACTCGAACCCAAGACCTCACCCTTTAACAACTCTCCACAAGACAAGCTGTCACCAATTGAGATCACCATACTTGAAACTTGAATTTCTTCTTGTTTTTTTTAATGATCAAGTACTTAATAATTAAATTAAGTTGATTATAAGAAGAAAAAAAATTGATCTTTGAGAGATCAATTGGTATGGATGGAAATAGATTTTGCGAGTCAAGGCAGGTCTGCCACATATAAATTATTTGCCATAAGAAATAAAGTGTTTGTTGATATTGATCAAAACATTTATATATCGTCAATGCTTAAATGCATTTTTTAAAAAAGGTTGACCATGCAAAACCAATGAGAATTTTCAGACCAATATGACTGAAACTGACATGTGTATTGTAGTTTCTAAAGTCAATATGTTTGAGAATAACCATAGAAAATGATGGTTTTAATGGTACAAACAATATCATATAATGATATGTATATTTGCTATAAAGCAAAAATATATTTTGAAAAAAAAAATCAAAATATATACAAGTTGGATTTCTAAATCAACTTGAGAGAACTATGAAAATAGTTGTATCTAAAATGTGATTTTCCGAGAATGATATACATTCTAAAGAAAATTGTAACAATTTTCGAAATTGTTTTTATTATTCATTTAAATATAAAAAGGAGTTGTAGATTAACTTTCTAAACTTTTAAGAGATGTTAAATGTAAATATGCATGGTTTTGAGCCATCTCAAGAAATGTGGAGGAAGATTTGCTTACCATGTAAAGTCATTGGCAAGAGACCATATGAACTTAGTGATAGTTATCAAACTATGATATTTTTTTTAAAAAAAACTAGTGCCATACACTGAATTTTGTGTATAATGGTTAATTGTATCTTCAAAAAAAAAAGATGACAAAAATCATTAAAACAATTGATCTCGACTAATCTCAAGAGATTATGTTCACTGTGATGACAACCTAGGATCATCTTATTAAAGATGTGTCATGAGATCAAATTGTAATATAATCAAGAGGAATGGGTTTAGCCTATGAACTAAGATGAGGTTTGGCGGTAACTCTACTTATCAGATAGAGAAATACATTTGAAAACCAAAAACAAGTACAATTCCTCCATGTGCAATAGTGATGTTTTTATTTTATTTTATTTTGTGTCTGGGAGTACAATACAAAACTAGTTTCGCTAGACTTCTGATAGAATGATGCAAATTCAGAAGATTGTTTGCAGTTATATCCTGGAACTCATTAAGTTATCGAACCGTCACACTACGGGACGTATTTTGAGTTAAGGAAAGAGATAATATCTTGTCTCTGCAATTGTATCATCCTTTTCTTACTCTTTGGTATAATTTTATCATTTTTATTTTTTACGATATTCAATAATTGATAGTTTATAAAATACGATTCTATCACTTCGGATATATGATATCTCGTTATTATTCTTAACTATTTAACTAGACACTTCCCTGTCATTTCGTTAATTTTTTAAAATAAATTTACATCTATATCTTCAATTAGTTCGTCTGATTCCGCTGGAAATTATTGAGATTCTAGCTAGTCCTACTATCGACGTTCGGCACGGCATGCGGTGACAGAAGCTATATCATATATGTGAACAAGTTGCCTATGGAAATGGGACAATGTATTTGATTTTGTCACAAGTTCAAACAGATTAATCTAAAACGTTTATTTGAGTGGATTAATGGGAAACTCAACATTTTAAACTTGTCGGGTCCGGGTCTTTCGGGTCCTCGGAAATTAGACCCATATGGGTATTTATAATTTTCGGGTCGGTTCCGGGTCGGGTCTTGTCGGGTCCGGGTCGGTTCGGATCTAGAATTTTAGTACCCCTAAAACACATATAATATTCGGGTATTATTCGGATCCAGGTCGGTTCGGGTATATAAAATCCCAAAAACTCGAAATACCCAAACTGGACCCGAAAACTCGAAAAGTACCCAAAAAACCGTAAAAGTACCCGAATATTTACCTAAAATCAGACCTGAAAACTCAAAAAATATCTGAATACCCAAATTATATTTTCTGAAAATCTAAAATTACACTCAAAATTTGAAATTATACCCGAAAATACGAACCTAAAACTTAAAAAAAGATTAGAAATACCAAAAATATACCCAATCACCCAAATATACCTAATATATAAAATAAATCTCGGGTATTTCGTGTACCCGATCGGGTCTCGGGTCGGGTCCGGGTCTTATCCAAGACCTGCGGGTCCAAAATAAAAAGACACATATGAGTACTTATAATTTTTCGGGTCGATTCCCGGTCGGGTATTTTCGGGTCGATTTCGGGTCGGTCCTCAGATCCGGGTAAAATGCCCAGGCCTACTGCCGACGATATAATATTAAACAAAAAGACTAAACGCTAAAGACTACTAGTCTCATTTTCTATAAAAGCTAAGAGAGAGGGTTTGCACAAAATACAAACAAACACAAAGAACAAAAAGAAAGATCATCTTTGGTATAACGATGATGATGATGATGGGCAATGCATTTGGAACTATAGGCTCAAGCATAGCAAGTTTGTTCTTTATCTGGGCAACGGTTCAACAAATCTTCCCTAACCATTTGAAGATTGCAATCAAAGAGTTCCTTTTGTCTTCACTCCAACAACTCTGTTTCGCTCAAAGAGTTTCAGATTATTTCACCAACCTCTTCTCTCCTTACGTCGACATCAACTTCCCCGAGAGCGATGAGTACCGTCTAAACCACGCTTTCTCAGCCATCGAGACCTACCTTGAGGCGAAAGCAACCGATAAATCCAAACACCTCAGAGGAAGCCAGGTGAAAGAGAACAAAGGTTTGGTCCTGAAACGAGACGAGGTTAAAATCAGATGTGAATACAAAGGAGCTAACGTTTGGTGGGAGATTGTGACTGCTTCTGATGAAGAAAGATCTTACAAGCTCACGTTTCACCACCGTGCAAGGAGTCTTATAACTGCTTCATACGTACCTTATGTGCTTGAAGAAGGGAAGTTAATTAAAGCCAAGAAACAGCAGACGAGACTGTTCACGAATAACCCTAGTTCTCAATGGATTTTGAGTCACAACATGTGGAGATCTATCGAGTTTGAACATCCCGCGAGTTTTGAGACACTAGCCATGGATCCAGAGAAGAAAGAAGTGATCATGAGTGACCTAACCGCTTTTACCAATGGGAAAGATTATTACAAGAAGATTGGGAAAGCTTGGAAGCGAGGCTATTTGTTGTATGGACCACCAGGAACCGGTAAGTCCACCATGATTTCAGCCATGGCTAATTTTTTGAACTATAACATATACGATCTTGAACTCACGGCTATAAAGAACAACTCGGAGTTGAGGAAACTTCTTACAACAACATCTAGCAAGTCTATTGTTGTGATTGAGGACATAGACTGCTCAGTAGATCTCACCGGTAATAGAACCAAGAAAGACAGAAACTCAACGGAAAGGAATGGAGAACAACAAGATAAAGACGAAAGCTCTGTTACACTCTCTGGACTTTTAAACTTCATTGATGGTATTTGGTCTGCTTGTGGACAAGAAAGAATTGTTGTGTTTACAACAAACCACTTGGAAAAACTTGACCCGGCTTTGATTAGGAGAGGAAGAATGGATATGCACATTGAGTTGTCTTACTGCACTTATGAAGCTTTCAAGATCCTTGCCAAGAACTACCTGGATCTTGATGATCATCCTTTGTTCGAGAATATCAAGTCTTTGCTGATGAAGACAAAGATCTCTCCAGCTGATGTTGCAGAGAACTTAATGACCAGAAACCATAATATAACAGATGTTGATGCATCCTTGAATAATCTGATCGAAGCTCTAGTGGAAAAGAAGAACATTCAGAGGAGTCAACATGATGAAGACAGGAAGAAGAAGAAGGAGAACAAGTTCAGATTATTTGGCTGATCTTGTGTTTGACGAGCTTAATATTTGTTCATCTTTAATTAGTTATTCCACTAAGTTTGCAATGTTTTCTAGAAATAAAAAAAAGTTCCAATTTGGTGAATTTATAAGTTGAAAGAGAGTAACTAACAGAGTACTACAACAATACATAAACCTGTGGCTGTGATGGCATGTATGCTTCCAAGAGCCAAAGCCTACACTGTTCAGTTTCGTCACTTATACTCTTGACTATTAGTGGGATACAATCAGATCCTGAATCACATCTAATCCCAACAAAGAAGGCTGCTAGATCCGATATCTTTGATGTTGTTCTGCAACGTGGTTTCACTATAAAGATTTACTTGCACTGCTTTGGTCGAAAATTTTCAGTAGATAACAGGGAAGTGACCAGAGTCTCCAGCCGTCTAGCGCCTAGACCAGGCCTGAGGACATCGGTATCACCAATAACAGCACAAGGGTCAGTCCCATTTTCATGGCTTCCGATGCACCAACCACCAGGTGTAGGCATACCATGACCTCTGTTGAGAAGCTCCTCATCAATGGTGTCAAGAACAGGATCTTCTCTTCTGAACTTTCTAGCAAAGGGGGCATTGCTATTGACCATTCTGTCCATGTCTGCAAGAGTGAGATGGTGTGGGTGCTGCTTTGGGGGATTGTCCCACGTTATGAAGTGTAGGTCGCTGTTTACTGTAGTGTTTTTGAATTCCTCGGCGTTGCAGAGAACTGTGTGGAAATATCCTTCCGGAGAAGAGAGGAAATTGGAGTAGTACATCAAGACGGTACGAGGTAGATTATCCCAACCCCATATACAATAGTCTATGAATGGTCGAGATAACGCCATCCAAGCAGAGCCTGTTGTCAACAATCACATGTTAGTTTAAGAGAATCAAATGGCTGACTGATTCTGACAAAAGTCAACCACACAAACAACACTTGACTTTTGAGATCATGTGCAGACATGTTCTGATATATGATGCAAACGGAGCAAATCTGAGGAAGACCGACCAAACTAAACAGATAGGGAACATAAAGATAAACCAACCAGGTCTGCGTATTGCTAAAGAGATGAGAAAGTTTTAACTAGCAATCAAAGCATAATGATTCAGTGTTGTTCAACTAACTAGATTATGGATCAAATCATGGCAAACACGACTACAAAGTAACAAAACCAAGTCTAGGACTTGCTCAGAGAAGGTTTATGAGGGGGATCAATCACCTGTGAAGAGCTTGAATGCTGTTGGGATGCTTCTTCTTTGCGTAATCCAAAAGACATCAGACTTCTTGTTCAAATACAACCCAGGATCTATAATCACCGGTTTAGCTCTCTGTGATCTGAAAACAACCAAATCAAAACCTCAGCTTTAAAAAAATTATATGATATAAACAGAAATAGTAAAAAAAAAGAACTTGAAACTCTCAAATTCTCTTACGCTTTCCATCCAATGTTACTAGTATGATCAATGAAGTTCAAATCCCGCGGCAAATTCGAGAATGTATGCAACAAATCTGCTTATTACAAAACACACCCAACAGAACAAAGAAGTTAAGTCGTGTAATAAAAAACGAAAGTTTCAAACTTTAAAACCATCTCTCTCTCTCTCTCTCTCTCTCTCTCTCACCATCTTGAGTCATTAGAGGATAATCCGACGCACTGAGATTGATAAACCAATCCCACTCAGCTCCTTCCCTAAGCAAAATCGCCGCCGCGTGAAGCGTGTTCGCCACCATCGTCGGCCCACGGTACGTGACGAGATTAGCCTTCTCGATCACATGAACGTTCCGAAACCTCCGGAACAAGGAGGAGTCTCGGATGTAGCCGTGGAGATCCTCTCTCTCCTCGGGGGAAGAAGCTCTGTCGAGATGGACGACGTAGCGGTTGGTCGGATGGTAAAGAGCGAGAAGAGTTCGCCGGAGAGACTTCCCGTCGCCGGCGGATCCGGAGATCAAGTAGGCGAGTCGAGGCGGGGAAGGGAGGAGGAGGGAGGAGGAGACGGGTTTGGGTTTGATCTTGGACTCGACGAAGGAGAGGGATGATCCAGATCCGGTTAGGAGAACGGGTCGGGTGAAAGAGAGGAGACGGGCGGGTCCGGTTGTGAGGAGGAAGAGTAGGAAGAAGAGTGAAGCGATGATGAGTATAGGGAAGAGAATCCAGGAGGACCATGATCTCGTCCTCTCAGGGTGATGATGGTGTTTCTGGTGATGCCTCACGTTCGTGTAATAGCTTCTCAGCTTCTTCATCGGATCTAATCTAACTTATGGAATGGTATTGGTCAATTCAAAGTTTGACACATTATCACCCTCTTTTTTTTTTTTGCTCGGTTATGTTATATAAACTGGAACTTATTGCAATTTGGGGGGTTTTTTTTTCATAGAATAGCGTTACTGGAGAAGAAGATTTAACCCAGGGATTTAAACTGATAAAGGGACAGACAAAAGAGAGAGAAGGATGACAGTAGGCTGGACAAAAAACCCATAGGCCATAACCCGAACCTAAATATCTGAATTTGTTTCTATATTTAATTTGAACTAGATTTCAAAAATATATTGTTATTTATTTTTCAAGTAAATATCAAAGCCAGATAAAAAATTCAAATCTGAAGAACCGAACCGATCACGATCCAAAAGAGTAATATCAAACCCGAACCAAAATTGATTAAATATCTAAATTATTCAAAATTTTGATATTTAGACAACCGAAACCATAACCAATTTAAACCAAAATATTTTGGATATCAAAATGTATCCGAAAACAATTTATATACTTATATATATTAATTATTTTTAGTTTTAATGTATATAAAAACATCCAAAATATATATGATACTTTTAAATTGGTTTAAATACTTGAAAATATATAAAAATAGTCAAATATAAATATCTAATATAGTGGAAGTACACTCAAAACACCAAAAATATTTAAAATAATTATTGATTTTTGATCCAAAATTTAAACCAAACCAATTTATATGTTATGTTTAGGTATTCTGACATATGTTATTCATATTTGTATACAATATATTATTTTATTTATAGATTTTAAGAAATTAAAAATATATAAACGATAAAATCTAAAATTATTGTTTTATAGAATTTTATTGTACTTTGAAGTTTCTTTACTAATGGACCTCTGATTTAAAGAGCACGAAATTTGCTATATTTTAAAGATTTAACAATATTTATAAACAGTGGATTTAATTATATTTATTTTTAGCACGAGTTATTATTTTATAGCTAAATTGTCATATATGAAAAATCTGTAACTAAATATAATGAAGATTATGTAAGGTTTTCAATTTATTCTGAAATAAGTGTAGTTTCTATATTTGGAAGAAAATTTTGATACTCCCTTTTCTATCTATAATATCTTTTCAAAATAAATTCAAAATAAATAACTGAAATTTAAATTGCTTGTTCGTTTAGTTAGAATTTTGTTAAGATGGTTATTCAAAATATGATTAGTATAAAAGTAGAACTCGTAAACCAGTAACAAAACAGATTTTGTTTAAGGTATTAGGTGAAAAACAAAATATTGTAACTACATATATTGTTATTTTAAAATCTTATTTTAAGTAGCTGACTAAAATATTATAAAATTTATAACTATCTATTATTTATCAATAGAGGGTTTGGAGATATGTTTTAGGGTTTAGACTTTATGTTTAGAGTTATGATTTTTGGATTTATAGTTTATATTTGAACATAATAATGTTTTTTTCATATTATAGTATATTTGTTACAATATATTAACAATTATTGTTATTTTAAAATCCTATATTGAAAAGCACTGCTCAAAATAACTTGTTAGCTAAGAAACAATATTTTCTTTATGTTTCTATATTTTAAAATAACCGAAGGTCAGTTAGTATAAAGTCATTCATATTGCTGTATATTTTAAAATATATGAAGGTTGATTCTGCCGTAATATGATGCAGTCATTAAGTGGTCATATATATTTTTATTTAAGGTAAATATAGATACTACGATTTTGGTAAGTACTCCCTCCGTTTCATTTGATTTGTCGTTCTAGGTTTATGCACACGGATTAAGAAAACATATGATTTTGTATATTTCGAGAATAAAAACACAATTACCTATACACATAACCATATTTCAACCAATAGAAAAATAAAATGGAGAATCTTTTTAATAAATTTTGCATTGAAACTCTAAAACGACACTTATTTTTAAACGAAATTTTTTTCCTACAATGAAAATTAAATCGAAACGGATGGAGTAATAGTTATCTTTATTTTCAATTAAAATATAAATGCAGAGGCATGTCATTGTAATTTTTGTGGAAAACTAAGGATTAATTACAATTTGTACTTCCCCTTTAATAGTTTAGATTTGTTTCTACACTCTTTCAAAATCTATACTATACTAAGAGCATCTCCAACAAGCCCCTTCATTTTTTGTAGGGTCCACCTTTAAAATAAAGGGTTGAAGGGGTGATTCTCCAATGGTGACCTTCAAATTTTTTTTCTTGAAAGCTTATATTTTACACTTTAATCCTCAATTTCAGTAATAGTTCATTATAGTCATTAAAATTTTAAAAATTAACAGTAAACACATATTATTATTTATTATTGACATAATTAGTAAAAATATTTAATTATAACATCAAATTACTTATAATAAAATATAAAAACATAAAAACATAAAATTACATATAATAAAAAACATAAACAATTCAAATTACAATATATATATATATATATATATATATATATAATAAAAATACAAAACTAATCAATACGATTATTTCCGTAATGCTCCCAAATATGCTCAATCAAAGCATTTTTAAGTGCTAAATGAGCATCCTTATTTTTTATTCGAAGATTACGTGCTAAAAATTGTTGAAAACGCATATCTTCGTTTATGGCCATCTCAACATTTATTGGCGGAGCCGGTCTTGCATCTCGAATCGGTGCATTGATATCTCGTTCATCTTCAATTATCATGTTATGCATTATAATACATGAAGTCATTATATCATGCAATACCTCTTTCTTCCAATAACGTGAGGATCCTGCGACGATAGCAAATTTGGCTTGTAGAACTCCAATACCTCTTTCTTCCAATAACGTGAGGATCTTCCAATAACGTGAGGATACTAATATATTAGTATATATTAGTATATAATAATTATTAATATATTATTGTTATTTAAAAATAATTTTAGAAGACCAAAATCGTAATATTTAAGTGTCAGTATAATTATAATAGTAGAATGCCAAATAAGAAACAATAAGTACACAATCATTAAATATATATAAATAGAAGAACTAAAATGAAAAGTAAACAGTGTTTTAAAGGTTTGTACAGTGCCCCTTCATATTTGGAGGTGTACTGTTCACCCCCTTAAAAAATGAAGGGATAAAGGACTGTTGGAGTGCAAAAACCTTTAAAAAATGAAAGGACGAAGAGCTGTTGGGGATGCTCTAAAAGGCAAATACTCTCAACAACTAGAGTGTCCACGTAGGCATATTTAATCAGCCAATAAAATGTCTCTAAGTTGCCATGTCATTCGCTTATTTACTCAACGCAGAATTGACTCGGACCTCTCCGCTTCGTCTTCCTCCAAAGCGACAGAGAAAACCGCCGTTACATCACTTTCTATTCTCCTTTGCTTCCACATCTAACTCTCAGAAAGTTCATGCGCTTATCATAACCCAAACGACATGAATCTGTTCCCGTTCCATCAGATCCACACTTATATATCTCCCTTCTTCTTCGCTTCTCTGCTTCACCCTATTCACTCAAACCAAATCTTCAGAGAAAACGATTACATCGAGAATGAGCAAATCAACCGGAAAATCCCTTACATCTCTGTTCTAAAATGATGTTCTTCATATCCAAAGACAATCGGGGCTACAATTTCGGTTAATCAACTGCTGAAAGCGAGGAACACAACGAAAGATAGTTTCCTTATTGGTATGGAGATTCTTCTTATAGATGATCATGTATAAAATCATGTTCTAACCCGATAATTTTGTTTAATTTTTATATATCTTTCAATTTTTGTGAAACTGCTTCATGTTCTTTCTAGCTTCATTCTTCAATTAAAAGATGGATCAATGTGTGTTTCCTTCTCTTCTTCGGATTGGAAATTGGGTTTTCCCACAGCTGTTTATAAGGAGTAATTTAGAAATGTAAGATGAGAGTTTTTCTTTTCAATGATTGTGGTGACTGAGCCATGCAGTTGCTACATGTAAAATCAGTCCTTCTTTACAGTACGATGCACACCAACAATTTTAAATCATTAACACTCATTTTCTCTTTTATCATGATTCAACACTGTCTATGGTCAGAGGATGCAGCATGTACAATGTTTCAATCTTAAATATTTGTTGTATCAATCCCTTCACTATCACGGCTGATGATTTGCATATTTCTGAACAAGAATTTTTTTGACAGGTTTATAAAATTCTCCAGTATGCTGAACTTATTAGAAGGACGTCAATCTCGGTCCAGTGCATATTATACTTTGCTGATAACCACCACTAAGTCTAGGTTTTAAGATTTTTCATGTGTTGCATAGAAAGAACAAAGATACTAATTTCTTTACTGCTCAGCTTTGTTTTTATTTTGTGGCAGAGATTGAACCAAAGTAAGCTATGGCATGTCTACAAGTTTCTCAAACCACAAGGCTTTGTGTTGTCCTTACGATACTGCTCATCGGTACAGAGATTCAAAAGCTTACAAGGTCACTGGTTTTCTTTATTATGATAAAAATTTGGGTATGCTGTATATATTTTTGTCATTTTGGCTTCACAGTGGGTATGCCACAGTAATCACTTGGGTAGCATATGCGCTGTTGATTCCATATGGCTTCTAAATCCAAATCGGTATAGAAATTTTCTACAAACAAGTTGGAGTAAGGTAGTCTTGGCATTTGTAGGGCAGATGCTCTTCAAGTTTCTCTTATGTAGAAGAATGTCGCTTGCATCACAATTCTTCGTGTAAAGTTTTTATGGGACAGTTTATTTTCTACCTTCATTAACATGTGAGTGTGTGGCCATTTTGCTTTGCAGTATCTTTTGAGAAGAGCTTCACTAAACGCTAAAGATGCTTTTGCCTTTCTGAAAACGACAATGATGGTGACCAACTTTATGGAGCTCCTTATTCATCTGAGAGTGTTCATGTAGGTTTCTCTTTCCTAATTTGCTTCTCTTCCCCTACACAACTCGATTTGAGGGACTTTGATAGACATAATAGGTTTCTATCACAGTGGACTCATGACAAAAGACACTAATGATCTGTGGATTCAAGCTGACTTTGATGGAAACAGTCTAAAACAGTTTCAAGTAACGTTTCTGCATGACTCACCTCTCTTTAAAACCAGTTCATATTAGATTACTTATAGGCTATAGTTCACATAATGCCAATAGCATCTACAACCCTTGGTCTTGCTCTTGAAATACACACATGTTACTCAATTAATTATGTGAGTCATTGCAGCATAAAGTTGGGAATCATACCCTGTCTGAACAGAGAAACGCAGAGGACGGAGAAGCAAATGGCAACCAAGAACAAATGTTTGGTTTCAGTGTCAAGAACACAGCATTATTTCCTTTTGAAGTGGAGAAATGAGTGTAGCTAGAATCTTACTCTCTCTCAGCCTCTATGGAACAAAAGTTTAGGACACCAAACCAAATTTGTTATAACCAATGGATCAAGAATAAGGCAATTCGAAATCAAAAGAAGAGTCCTTCTAAACAGCTGTAGCAACAGTTATATTTTAAGATTCTGGAATTGTAAAAAATATGCTAATAATAATACCAGGTAACAAAAACAATTAGTGTTCAAATTATTCAATAAAAATAAAAAATATTTTATTTAAACAGTGGACTAATTTTTTTTTTGAAAAATATCAATTTAATTTTATTCAATAATTAGTATATTTTACTCATATTAAACGTGACTATAAAATATTATATCATAAGAATACATATATAAAAAATTATTTACATACTGTGTATTTATATATGATAAAATACATTTAAAACATAATTTATGTGTATATATATACAAAAATAGAAAATGGTAGTTAATTAAAAGGTTACAGTTTAGAAAAACTTCTTCTATTTTGATAAGTTAAAATTTAGGAAAATTTTGATAAATACACTTCAATAAGATTATAATTTGAAAAATACATCATTGTTTAAGCTTTTGGAAAAATACACTTATTTATATATAAATTTACCAATTTGCCCAATCTTAATATTTTTTAGAATCTGTATAATGCTTTTTAATATACTAAACAATATATTTCTCATATCTCAAATTTTTTTAGTGTTTTGAAAAAAAAAAAGCAACGCCGTCTTCTCCTCGTCTCCTTCTCCCATCTTCTCCTTTTCTGAATTTTTTTTCCTAAGAAAAGTTTGAAGTTTGACGTTATGGTTCAGATGGGTCATGAAGATTTCAGTATTAATAGGTTGGGCAATGAGTTAGAATCTAATATTTTACGGGTCTATGAGTATGAGATGAGTCACGGAGTGACATTCAACGGACTGAAAGAATCTATGTTCAATCTGGTTCCGATCCTTGGTGCTAGAAACTCTTCTGCTTCGCTAGACGCGAGCGACATTATCACCTGTGAACTATTTTCACTCAGGTCATAACCTTCCTTACCTCAGAACTCAGAAGGAACACAAACTTTGCTTTACTTGAATTTTAAGGAGGCTATGCTCTTCAATGGGTTTCCACTGATGCCGTTTGTTTGTATTGAGAAGCCACTTGAACTGCCAATATTTTGGGTAGACAATCTTTTTTCTTTGGAAATCTCATTTCATATTTGGAAGAAAAAACAACACAGTTGTTTTGTTTAAATGCTAACGCCACTATGTTTATGAAACTAAGAATGTGAAACCAAGAATAAGAAAAAAAAAACATGTCTGTTTTCTTCGTTTTCATTAGATTCAGCTCTGGTTATAGCTTTCTTGCAGTACAAGATGCACTTGATCAAAAACTTGATGAACTAAACAAGAAGTGTATCCATCTATATAAATATATATAATCCTCTGCACTTGATCAAAAACTTGATGAACTAAACAAGAAGTGTATCCATCTATATAAATATATATAATCCTCTGCTATGTAGGTACGCTATTTCTATTTTTTTTTTCTCTGGTAAAACCAATAGTTAAGTCATCATCATCCCTTTGTTCATCCTTACAGAACTTTCGGTTTAGCTTCTGAATTTATCTTAAAACACATATTTATTTTAAACATAAATCATTATAATTTTTATTAGTTTCAAATTTATTTATTAATTATTGAAATATCAAATTGGGGCAAAAAGGTAAATTTACATTAAGGAAAGTGTAGTTTAAAAAAAAAATTAAAGACAGTGTATTTTTCAAATTTCAAATCCTAAATAGGGTATTTTGCAAATTATCCCTAAAATTTATTATAAATATAAAACAAATTATTCCAATATATATACGTTTAGCCTGGATAATAATTTAGAATGTGTATAACTAAAGTAAAATTTAATATTGAGTTTGTACATAATACTAGCAAAGCATCATAGACAAAGGTTATGGAACAAAAAAAAACGAAGTGAGGCAATTGTGAATGATGATGCAATTCGTAGGCTTGCAACTCAGACTGTAGAGTAGGATCAAACAGTAGCAGTTAGAATTCTCAAATTCTTAAACCGTTTTTGTTTATAAATTATTTTCAGAAACGCACAAAACATCTATGCAATGTACTTAATAAGATTTAAGATAAGTGTTCTTCAGATTTTTTTTTAAACACTAACCGAACAAATAGTAATCTACTTTCAGACCTCTAACAGGTATGATTTTCTTATCTTTACCATTTATAAATTTCAGAAAGCTTTTAAGTTGGGTTTGAAGTCCTCACTCATACCTGTTTTCGAGCGGTCATTCAAGACAATGTTTGAGCAAGTAGATTTGGCTTTGCAAAAAGGATGACCGAGCACACAAACACTACCCAACAAAAAAAAAGCTCGAACATCAAATAAGGTCGAGTAAATGAAAACTTAATAATTGTAAAACTAAACAAAATTTATACAGTATTAGTTATAAGTTTTACAAATGATTTACATAAAAAATAAATAACCAAGATAAAGAATATATATAGATCTTAAATAATAATTTAGTTAACTTTTATTATTCTAATTACTAATATCCTATATAAAATTCCAATAAAACACAACAAAATATTCGAATAAAATATAAATATACAAATTAAATTAAATTAAATTTTAGGAAAATAATCCGGGCGTAGCCCGGAAAACCCCCTAGTGTACTTAAATTCACTTTATGATGGCAACACACTTTCAGAAATCAGAATATGTAAACTTTATACTTTTAAATCTTTAAGTTTAATTAAAAAGTCTAAGCTAAAAAAAATCTATTCACTCCTTCAATTTTGCCTTATTTAATCTCATGTTCTAATTTTTAATGTTATATATCTATCTATACTAATAAAATTGAGTTTTTTATCTCTTTGGGGGAAAAATGCCATGTGGCATTCTTCTTTTAATAATTAAAATCTTTTCTCAAATTTATTTAATGTGTTTTGGTGTTAATTGTGATTAGGTGTTAGTTTATTATTGTTATTGACAATTTATTACAATAATGTTTTTTGGATTGAAATTTTAATTTATTATGAATTTTATGTCTTGTTTTTTTTAGATTTCATAACTCTTATGTTATATATTTTTTTAAGTATTTTAAACTATTTCTTAATATTCTGTATGTCAAATAAAAATACAAAATGGAAAGTAAAGTTAAGTATTTGAAAAAAAATTTAAACATAAAATAGATACATATCCAAACTATTACTTTATGTTTGAAAATATTTAAAATATTAACTTTAGTTTTTATATATTTATTTTCATAGCTAATATATTATTATAGAATAAAACTAATTCATTTATTAAACCGCGGTTCACCCACGGTTTACCCAATGATCCAGAGACCTGGTAAGTCGTCCGGTTCAATGTCCGGGTCGGATGTCAAAACACTGGTTTATAGGGTTTCTTTGTATTTGATATTGCCGATAGAGAATGGAGCCTCTGCGATTCTCCTTCTTTAACACAATCGACGTAACCGTCATATAATCAATCTAGAATTTCCATTCATCTCATTCTAATAATGTTTAGTAATTGATAGCGATTCAAGTCCAAAAGACTAACATTTGGTCTATTGGTATTGACACATAAACTCTATAGTATCTTCCCATGTTACACTGTTCAAGGAAACCAATAACTTCCGTGATGCATGTTATCCGTGTTTACATTTTAAAAACCGTGAACATGATTAATATACTCTTAAAACTTAACTAAAAAAAGTAACTAAAAAAAAGAATCATTACTTCAATTCTGAGAGAAATTTAAAAACATTGTCTGGTTGCTAAAGTTATTTAAAATTGATGTAAATCACACACCACCCTCAACATTAATCCCTTGCACCACACTAACTATTTATTGTCAAAAACATTACTAAATGCAACAAGTCAGCAAGCCCGAATGTCACAAATAGTTAGAAATTGTCTTTCTCATGATCGTTATAGATGCTAACATCTCATTTACTAATTAACAAACTGACTTTTTACTAGGAAGATTTGGTGACATTGTTCTATTCCGGTTAAAATAGAAGTTGTCCATTAAATAAAGAAATTTAGGAACCATTTATAGTTTTAAGATAAAAAAACATATTTAGATTCATATTAAGATTCGTTGATATTTCTAAATAAGGGTGGACAAACAAGAATTTCGTTATGAACACACACAAAATCTTCCATTATAACAAAACTAATATAGTAAATCATTTTATGTTTCTTATTTTATGATACATCTTTTTGAGAGACCTTGAAACTAAAGTAACACATACAGCTCGCACCTCTATATTTTAAAAATCAACATGGTAATTTTTAAAATATATATTAGATACTCACCAATTATCTTACCAAAAATTGACACTTCGCCTTTATTTTTTTATAAAATTTGAAACGTATTCCATCTTTCTATTATTTGAACTAAATATATTAGTAAAAGTTTTATATTTCATATATAGTTATTTTAATAATTAATAATATAAGAATATTTTCTATATAAAACATCAACTTTGTTTTATGTTTAAATTCCAACTAAATTAATTTTGTTATGACTATCGGCTTTTTATTCTATTTTTATTAAATCGATTAGTAACAACCATTTATGCTATTACACTTTGAACTAAACAACTTCAAACAAAGTAATGCATTACAGTCACTAACCACTATAAAAAAGATCAGAAAATATTATTTTTAATATATTTTCATTTTCATATTTAATATTTTTTATTTGTTAAAACCATATAATAATTTATAAATCTATATAAAAGTATAACATACGAACCCAGCGCGTAGCGCTGGAAAATCACTAGTATATATATATAAAGGAGAATTTTTTCTCATCTTATACTGTCACGTTATCAATTAGATGTCAGAGAAACCAACACATGTCTTTTTTCAGTAACTCACCATTTTATTTACATGAGAAGTTGACATAGATTTTGAAACGTTACTTTGCTTTGATACAGACAAACTCAACCCTAATAGAAAGTTGATCAGCTTATTCTCAAGGATAGCTACTTTTAGTTGTCTTTTATGCTGAAAAAGCCGTCTTCTTCGATCTAGCTTTGTCATCTAAAGTTCATCGTGAGGCTAATCCATGGTCATTAAAAACCATCGCCATTAATGGAGTTTTTTGAGGTTGTGTGAGATGAGTCTTCCTGAGGAATCATTGGGTATATCTTCAGCCTCGGTTCGTCTTACAATCTTCTACACCAAAAAGTTACAGATTCATTAATTCATGGTCATTAAAAACCATTTTCTTATTCAATGCATCATTTCTCTCTTTCAGTTGTTGAATATCTTACTATAAAAAGGTAACCTAACTCATATCTCTTCTTTGCTTACTTGAAAGTCGATCGCTATAGCACCACCATTGAAATCCATTTACTCAGATTGCGAGCTTATGGGTTTCGATATGCTTCTCCCTGATGCCAAGGTAGCTCTGGCGATTTAAGAAACAAACCCTTTCTTTTACAATTTACAAGTGATGATAGAATTGATCCTATATTGACGATTTAGTTGTCACAGATCTCATAACACTTTCCCTTCCACAACCCTGATTGAAAAAAATTATGTTGATGATTAATTCTATTCGAGTTCTATTATTTTGAAAGATCTACAGGCATTGCTTATGTATATCTCTGTGGATTATGTTTGGTTTCAATTTAAAAAATATCTTACTCTTTGGATTTCGTTTGTCAGATGGTTATATTAGAGATGAACAATATCAGACATGGATAATACTATGGATCCTGAACTCATGTCTTTACCCTTTTAGAGATGAGCATAAAATTGTCTCGAGGATGGATCAAAAAGGCGAGAGAAATATGATCAGCGATTATCAACAGAATTTGCAGAGTATTGTGACAAGGTTCATTAGGTTCTTTGAAGTCTTTGAAGAAATTCTGGTATTGTTCCTATGAGCCAATTGATAGACAGATCACATGTTGATTAGCCTCAGAAGATCAACATGGGGAATCTCCCCTGAGAATGAGTTGTTCACAAGGTTCAAGACTCTTAGTCTGGTCAAACTTGAAAAAGAGGCAGGGATACTTTCTTTGAGTTCATTGTTATAAATATCAAAAACCTTGAGATTCTTTAACTCCAAGAAAATAGCTGGTAATGGACTCGAGTAGTGGTTAGTCTAAGATAAAGATGAGTGAGGTTCTTGAGGTTGATGATGTACGAAGCTGACATTTGTTTCTATCTTTAACAGGTAATTCTTTAGCCGGAGAAATTTTGTAGATCAAAAATGTGTTATATATATTGTGGAACTGGAAGAGAAAATGTATGAAAAAAGTACAACTAAATTTAAGAAATAAACATACATAAAAAGAAAGATCCATGTTTTCCGTATTGAGAACCATCAACTAATATTTTTAAAAAATATTGATATGCATGAATATCTTAGTAATAAGGTAACTAAATGATTCTAACTAGAATAACTAGGTGTTTTGTCATCTCATGCATAAATATTAATTAAAAGACTATAATGATAATTTGTCATTTATGTTTTCTTTTGAAATTTTTTACATATTTTTTTTTGAAAATTTTGTTGTACACTATTCATTATTAATAAATAAATTTTAGAAATTATTTAATATTCTATTTTATTTACATAAAATTAATAATTTATTAATATTTAGTTTATGTATTTTTTTGTTTTCAAATATATTTTGTAGATTTTGGTGATCTTATTATTATTATTATTAGTGTTAATCACTTATCTAATCAAAAAATTTAAACTCGTTTTATTGTGTCGCTAATTTATATATTTTATTTATTGAGGGTATAAACAATATTAACTATTATAATTTTTTACGTGAGAACCCTGTTGCGAGAAACGCCACACGAGAGGGATATATGGGCGTAAAAGGAGATCAATTCACAAATAATAGTATAAATAGACAAATAGATAGATATAGTAAATAGTGTAAACTGTAAGAGAAAATAGTAAAATTAATGTTATTGTAGTTGAGAACAAAGTAAATATTTTTGTCATAATTTTACCCAAACTTAAAGATATATTTATGTTATTTTATTTATTCAGGCGATTAACCCTAGTATATATATGCATGCCCGGTGATGAAGTAGTAGCTTATCTACGATCTAAAGTCTTCCGGATGATGCATATTGAAAACTTGTAGTCAGGGAACGTGTATGAAGGAACCAACATAATCTTCATAGTATGATACATTTATGCATAGCTAATCTATCCAAAAACGATTTATTTGCTTTTCAAAACTAATCCACAAACGTTTCATTTTGCAAGATCAACCGTATAAGCTTCATCCATCCATCTAACCCCACCCATCCATGATGTAGATGCCAATTTTCCCTCTTCTCCTTCACACTGCCTCTACAACAGATAATCAGAGTTGTTACAAGAACATGAGAATTTATGGAGAATTCTAATATGTTATTTTTCTTACTCAACATATACACGGATCACCTATCCACACTGTCTGGTCCCCTTCCACGTTACATCCATACATGCAAACATCCACCTATACCATCTACAAATCTCCCTAACACCATATAAACTCCCATAAACATATGCACAAACTCAACTCTTACATCCTTAGCTAAATCTTTATATTTTAAAATATCTGCAAAAATGATCATACAAATGTGTCAACAAAGGATTGTCCACAATTTTGATATCCATGAATGAAATAATGAAATAATAAAAAATAGATATCAAATTATATAGAAAATTTTATCATTTATTTTTGATAAAATCATCTTTATTTTAAGTATATAATATGGATAAATATAAAATTTAAGGTACAAAAATAGATTAAAAAAAAAACTAAATAGAAAATGCTTTCGTGTGGAAGAGAAAAATAAGCTAACCAATTATTATAGGCCACCAAACAATTTCCTGCTGTTCTCTAACTCAAAATGCCTCACTTAGCCCAATTGTCTTTTTTTAATAATAACTTATAGTACAGTATAACCTCTTTAAATTAATAATCTATAAATTAATATCTCTATAAATTAATATAATTTCATAGTCCCGAATTGAATTTTTGGTTCAATTAGTATCTCGATAAATTAATAATCTCTATAAATTAATAAAAAATTATAGTTTTGGTGTAGTTCCAACATTATTAATTTATAGAGGTTTCACTGTAATTAACCCTTTATGTTAACTTCTCTTCGTTTTAAAATTTAACATTTTTATTTTTGTTGTAAATTTTAGCATTTTCGTTTGAATTTGATGATCTGTATATGGAATATCTAATTTACATGATTTGAGTGGAATATTCTGAAAGAAGAAAGGAAAAGAAAAACAAAAAAAAAATTAAAGGTAAATTTGTACTAAATATTATTTCCATGGAAGTGTACATAAAAACGGTTTGGATAGGTATCCATAAAAATATACAATTTCTCAAACAAAAAGTAAAGTAATACAGTTTAATTATATAACTGAAAAGTTCTAATAAAAATGAACCAGCCTATTATTTTCAAGTGTTCTATAAGGTTTTAATGAGTTTCTTTATATTAGAATTTCATCTCATTGTTCCTTTTTTCTTCCCAATTTTTTTTGGAGACTCATATAAACATCTTTTAATGAAGGTGCTTTTACTGATCCTCTTTCTAAGAGAGCGGCTTTCGTGTCTTTTAGAGAGTCCTCTATTGCATCGCAAAGCTTGTGAGGACTTGGTATGGCTGTAGAATCAACCCCTATCGAAATCACCATTTTTTCCGCATAACTTAGGAAATGTAGTGTTAATCCCTATAATATACATAAAAGAGAATATTAGTATATGAGAATATAAAGAGAAGTTGAAGTTGATGTTAATAAGTATAAAAATTCCACTTTTCCGCTCCTTGTATACGTACATGAGAGTGTCCATAGACACTTGGAGCAATGTAGGCAATGGGGTGGCCATGGAAGCTGATTTCATCCATAGGGCCGATCATGTTTGAAATGACTGTCGTCGTGTTCAAAAAAAGTCGTTCGACTAATATTGCACCTGCCTACGAATGACAAGTGGTCTACGTAAATTCCTAACATTTTAGAGCTCAGTTGATAAATTCAATTTGTATACCTTTGCTCCAAAAATATTGAAGACTAATTTTGTACTTGAATATATCAAAGCAGCAAGAAGTGAGTTCTTGCTTCGATCCATATTGGATTTAGCCTTCGATAGGTACACCAATGGATTGGTTTCTGAGCCGGTATATAAAGGGAAATAGATAGAGCTGAAGTAGTTTCCCCATCTGCATTTCGAGTCTTTAGCCGTCATATCTGCTAATGGCTACATACATGTTTTAACCTTGTGTCACAATAATTTGGTTTATATATGTGAACATTTGGTTAATAAACTCTAGTTGTGTAGGTTTCTAACCTGAATCCCAGTGTCTGGCCTTAAGTTTACTAAAACACATGCTGTAAGTCGTATATTACCAGGCATATTATTTAGATAGCGTGAAATAGCAGCCTGTGTAACTCCAAGCAAAACATCGTTGATAGTCTAGAAATAAACACAAAACAATTAGAAAACCCTTATATTTATTTTTATTAGAGCATCTCTAACTCATAACATTTTTATTTTATAATAATATTTAGAGTCAATTATATTCTAATCCATTGCTATTTTTTCTTTAAAATGTAGATTTCTTTTCTTTTATGGGAAGAAATCTCACTACTGAGTTTACAAAAAAAAAAAGAAATCTCACTACTTTTACTTTATATTTAAAGAAATGTTATTATAAAAATCTAATATATTTTGATCTGCGTGTCCGCGCATATGTATTTTCAAAATATGTTGGTATTTATATTTCATGTCATTATTATATATCATATATGTGTCATTATATAATTAATTATATTTTATACATACCATCATATAAATAATCATATAATTAATAATATTTTATACTTTTTATCATATAAATAATCACATATATTATATTTAAAAACTTAATGTGAAATATAAAAACCATATTTTATTGGTGGTTGAAATTGAGTTTTGTATTGACTTTTTATTATATATATTGAAAACATTTTTTATAACGGTTATTGAAAATATTTTAGTAAAAATAATTTTTTTAATATATGTATATTTTTGAATCAATCTTAAATTATTATTTTGATTTTAAATATGTATATAAAGTTTAAAATTTTATGATTAATTTAGACAAAAGATGTTTTAAGTAATTAGATTGGGCTAGTTTTCTTATATTTTAAATCTAGCCAAATAGATAGTTTCTCATAATATAATAAACTTCCATTTTTTTTAATAGCATAAGCCATTACTTTTTTTAATATACTGATATTCATGTTTCCAAACAACATTATATTTCTTTTTAATATTACTATCCATGTTTTCAAATAATTCCCAAAGGTAATTCAGTTTTAATAATATATATAGATATATTGAAAATATTTTTTATAACAGTTATTCGAAAATATATTAGTAAAAATCAATTTTTTGAATTTATGTATATTTTTTTAATCAATTTTGATATTAGTCAAATTTTTTTATTTGAAATATGTATATAAAGTTTAAATTTTGTTTTGTGGTTATTTTAGACAACAAATGTTTGAGCTAATTAGATTATGTCATTTTTCTATATTTTAAATCTGGTTCATATAGATAGTTTCTAATAGTATAATGAATTTTCAAAATTTTAATAACATAAGCCCATTATAATTGTTTTTAATATATTGTTATCCGTGTTTCCAAAAAACATTATATTCTTTTTATACTCCTATCTATATTTTAAAATAATTCTCAAATGTAATTCAGTTTTAATAATTTTTTTTTTCAATATACCGTTATTTATGTTTCCAAAAAAAATTATGTTTTCTTTTTATATTACTATATTTATACTTAAACAATTCTCAAATGCAATTCAGTTTTAATAATATACATATTATTAAAACATAATTTTTACTGGTATTGTGCCTTTAGATTTTGAAGTTACTTACAAAGAAATGTCGTTCTCTTATATGGATTTTTTTTTATTTTTTCGCATACTCAACCAATGATATTCTCCCTCGTTTAAACCATTCCGAAACCTTTGACTATATTAAAAGCCCATCGGATCTAACCTATGAAGATACAACTAAGGACTATCGCATATTTTTTTAGAGAAATTTTCAAAAATACCATTTTGATGGTACCATTAATCCTTAACCCTAAACCCCCAGCTCTAAACCCTAAACCCTAAATATTCAACTCTAAGCCTTAAATCCTAAACTCTATACCCTAAGTTCAATACCATAAACCCTAAAACCTCAATTATAAATTCTAAACCCTAAACTATATACCCTAAACCCTAAAACATTAAATCTAAACCCTAAATCATAAACCTTCAAATCTAAACCTTTTATTAAAACTGGTGGTAAAAGTGGTTGGTGTAAACATGTAAAGTAGTACTATGAAAATAGTATTTTAAGAAATTTCCCTTCTTTTTAATATTATTATTACTTTCTTTATCAGAGCCCAATAATCTTAACTATGCAAACCTTATTCTTTTTTTCTTTGAAAGCATAAAGAGTTAAACCCAAATCTATTAACTGGTCTGGACCAACAGGGCACTTATCCTCTAGTGGAGACCACTAGATCACCACAATGTGGTTGCAAACCCTATTCTTTTGCTATTTTTCTTTCCTTTCCTGTTTTTTTGACATGTAAATGGTTTGAGACTAAGTTTCGACTTCGGTGGCTAAGTTTACGAAATCATTAGATGAATATTTGAATCAATACGATGAATAATCTTTTTCTATATAAAATGTTTACTAAATTCCTTTATGTCCGATTTAAATTTTGAAAAAAAAAGTTTGTGATATTGGTCCTCCAAAACATATAAAACAACTATTACATAATTCCTTTTTGCAACTAACTATTAAATATTTTCTTTTAAAAACATATTATACTAAAATTAAGGTACAAAATTTTAAAAATAAACAATCTCCGCATTTTCTTTAAAAAATTGTTAACAAATATAAAGAATTTACACATGTTTTTTAAAAATTCAAATATAAATAAAATAAATACAAATACAAATGAAAACTTCTACTGTTAGAAATTATCATGTATTTATAAAATTCTTTGTGTTATTTTACAATAAACACACAATAAATATTTATAAAATTAAGCATTGAGTTCAGACTATGATATAAGTATATCGTAAAGGAAAAGAAGAATGATCCGAAGTGATGTCAATCAACTAAAACCAGTAATTAAGGACAACCTATATGGTAAATGCATTATAATAATAAAAGTATTTAGATATTCGTACCATCTTAAAATTATAACCAAAATGTTAAACTCCGCACTTTAAAGCGCATCTCAAAATCTAATATACATTATAGCAAAAATCATCTTTATTATAAAATACTTAAAATAGCAAAATGTATTAAAGATAGTATTATAGCTTATCCTACCTGAAAACTGAAAAGAGAAGCACAACTATTTCAACACTATCTTATTATTGAGGTAAAGAAATGGGTTTGAAAAATGAGGTAGACAAAAACTTTAAAACCCTTTTAGGCTCCTCAATTTTGGTACCAACTCTAAACCATGCCTTTTATTGGCATCAGTGGAAGTTTGTTGACAAAAAGCTACTCAATTATCACTTCCATTTTAATGAGTTTAATATTTTATTTATATTAAAATAATAAAGTATATTAATTAAATAATTTATAAAGCCAACTCAAAAACTTACCATGTTCATAACTTCTTTGATGAGTCTTATGTCATCCAACGAGACAATTCGGTGGCAAAATTTCTTCGGATTACTCTGGATACTCATATCGCCTTTTAGATGTGTCTTCGTATCCTTCAAGAACAAAGCAATCGCAAGGGCCATCAAGATATCCACGAAAGTATTCCAAATCAGTCTCACTGATGAAAAAACCTCTAGTACCGACCTTAAGAACCATGAGGTTTTTTCGTTCGGCACAATTTTACGTCTGGTAAGAACAGGGGTAGTAGAAGCAGTGTTCCCGTTTGATGTCTTCTGAGTACATGCGACTAAGAGAGACATGAGGGATGATCCATCTCCTAATGAATGGTGAGATCTTATCACACAGACAGCCTCTGCATCAGATGTTTTGACGTTGAGGATGTGAATATCCCATAAAGGTTTCGATTTATCAAGAGGAAGCATAGTGAGACGTGTAACGTAGCCCTCAACGTAACTTTCTCCATCTTCTCCGATCTCGTTCGAGTCCATATCTACTATAAACACATGGTCCTCTATGTTGACTTTAGTCTTAACCCAACTCAAACCATCATCTGACTGTGAAAATTGAAAACACTATTAAATCAAATCCATTCTAATCGTCTTTTGTATATATAGTATGACAAGTATTTGTTACCAGAAAAAAGAATATTTGTTACCAATTTGCTTGAGAAACGAGGATGTTTAGAAACATTATGGTTCAAGCCACTTAGAATGACGTCAGCATTGATCTTGATTTTGCAACCGATCATGGTGATGATGCAGCAGCTGGTGCCTGGCGACTGGAATACACGCGCCATTGGGCTGAGCGGTTCTCCGTCTTCGTCCCCCACCGACATCGTCTATTTACTCTTATCCTCACCCCTCATTTGTGACTCATACCTACTATTGATTTAAGATTTTTTTTTCTGTAACACCTATTATTGATTTAAGATGTCGTATAAATTTTGTTTTACAACGTCAAAAGCATGCCACACCCACACTAGATTATTGCGTCACGCTACGATCTATAACCTAAAACAATATATAATAATAAAGCTGATATATATAAAAAATTGTGATCTTGTGTGTCAAGATTTTCAAGTTTTTTTAATAAAACACTTTCACGTGTATGGTAGTTTCGTATTAAGAGTACTTCCAAGAGATGAGCCACAGTAGATTATTGCGTCACGCTACGATCTATAACCTAAAGCAATATAATAATAAAACTGATATATGAAATTTTTTTAATCTTGTGTCAAGATTTTCACGTGTATGGTAGTTTCATATTAAGAGCACCTCCAACGGTCATTCCCCTAAATATCTTAGAATTAAAAGAAGAGAAATTACTCAGAATAGAGCACATCATTCTAGTAATTACTCAAATAATTCAACTAACTTAGTAATTACTAGAAGGAAATCCGAGATGGTGTATTTTACTTAAAAACCAACCTTTGAAGCATTAACCACAAATTTGCCATTACCTTTTAATTTCCCATTTAATAAAAAAAATAGATTTTTATCAAAAGAAATAAATAAAATTAAAAACAAAAAGCTCTGTTCTTTTCTAGTTTACGACAAAACTCAGAACACGGGTTCTTCTTCTCTAGTTTGTGAAGTGAGAGAACCTCCATCAAAGGAGGTCCGACAAATCTTTCTCCGAGACCTCTTTCTCCATTCTTCATTACAGTCTCTTCCACTGTGTATCAGCGTCATCTCTTTCCTCTTCCATCACAACTCAATCTTGCCGGAGGAGATTGTTGAAGAACTCGATCCGCCATCAATTCTCTGTTACTTGATCAGTGAGACCCAAATCGAAGGTAATTCTCTGTTACTATATCGGTCGGATTGATTGCAAGTTGACCCTAAATCCCAAATTGAAAATTTGAAACCCTAATTTCTAAATTGAAAAATTGATTTCTTTTTTGTTTGTTTTTAGATAAACTTTCCTGTGAGTTAAAAAAAAAAGACAGACTTTTCTGAAATTGCTTGATTTTGAAAACCCTAAATCCCCAATTTCCTTTATCCTTCGATAGTAAATATTTTCAAACTTAGTATGGTTCTTTTGTTTGTTCTATTTGCTTCCTGTGATATTATGGTTCGTGCAGATATTATAATGAGTAATAATGTCACCTTCTGTTCATAACTTCACGATTTATTTTCAAACTGAATATTTTCAAATTGAGTAAATATTTTCGAACTTAGTAAAATTTATGTTGTGTATTCTTGTTCTATTTCTTATGTTTGTTCTATTTGCTTTTTTAAAGGAATGGCCTCATCTTCGGGTAACAGGAAGTATCCTCCGCGGCTTTACCAGATTGGTAAAACACCGAATCAAAATAGGAGCATGAACCACAGTTGTTTTCTAGGCAACTTACAAACGCTGAGAGAGAATGTCGGCGAAGACGTTTGGGACGAGTTGAGGGAATCAGCTGTAGGTGTGATTATCAAGCTGAAGGAGTTGGATTACACTTGGTCCGCAAAACATGTTCATTACTTTCTCGTGAATCAATTGGCAGTTCAGAGCAGTCATGAAGTTTGGTCTTTGATAGTAGACCAGCCAATGAGGTTCTCTTTGTATGAGTTTGGAGATATTATCGGGCTGAATTGTGATCCCTATGACACTGAAGAACAGTGGGATGTGGCTCATGAAGATTTTTGGTTGAAGATGAAAGCTCCAATTTCTGAAGGACCCAAGTTGAATGAACTTCAAGCGCTTTTTTCGGTCATCGGAAACTGGCCTAGAGAGGAGCGTGTAATGGTTGGCTTGTTGTGTCTACTATCCATTGGGATATTTGGCATTTCAAGCAATAGTAGAATACCTCTGCATTTGGCGAAAAAGGTGATGGATCCAGCAGCTTTTCAGCGCTATCCATGGGGTCGTGTAGGATTTACCAGCCTTGTGGATTCCATAAAAATGGTGACATACGAAGTTGGGAAGAGCTACACACTACATGGTTGTGTTCATGCTTTGCTCATTTGGATATACGAGTCTATGCCAGGTCTAGGAGAGTTATATGGCAATCGGATAGAGGAAGCTGAGGTTCCACTTCTGTCATGGCATGGTTCTCGTCAGCGTATCAACTTCCCAAACTTCTGTGCACAAGAAAAGAAAAAATATCAGAAGGTGTGATTATTTTCTTTTCAATTCTCTGTCTTATTTTTTCTACTTATTATCTGTTGTACTTTACAATGCAGATTCGTGTAAGGCATATGATTGTAAAAGCAATGGAGGATAGATATCCGAAATGGGGTGAAGATGAACCCCATCAGGATTTGGATAACATGATAGTTGACATCCTCAATGATCATCTAAACGATAAGTTTTGGGATGTCGTACCATCTACCAAGCCCCTGAAGAGAAAAACTCATGTCACTGCACCTAGTGTTCCCGATAGAGTGGATGAGAGCCCCTCCACAAAACGAAAGAGGGAGAAAGAAACTGCTCCAGAAATGGTATGTATCAAGTGTTATTGAACATTTTCGTTTTGTTTTACTATCTAAACTGTTTTGGTTTGTGAGTTTTGAAGGAAGAATCTCATACTGATATGCCCACCATCAACATCACAATACAAAAGTTGCTTGAGGCTGTTAACAACTTGAGTGGAAGACTAGAAACCATAGATGTTAGTGTAGCTGAAAGGGTTTCTAAGACATTGGAAGCTTCTGTACAAGCTCAGATGGAAGCTAGAATCGGTTTATTTGAGACTGAGTTCAAGAACAAGATGGCCATATTACAGGAAGAAATAAAGGTTCTTAAAGGGAAGGATAATGAAAAAACTCCATCCGCTGCCGGCAACTCCAAAGCACACGATGAAGACGACGCTTGTAGCAACACAATGGTATGTTTACACTGTCAGCTAGTATTTTTTATGCACAAAATACTTACTGTTTTTTTCTTATACTTGACAGTCATGGATGGTTCAGACAAAAAAAAGTTCTGTTGATGGTTTGCCAATACAACGTGTCACTAAAAAGGAGAAGAAGAATAAGAAGACAATCCCGGTGAAGGAATCTTCAGACGTGTCTCCAAAGCATGTTTCGAATCGTAACTCTGGCCCACGTCAAAATTGAATGAGCGCAAATCGGCCATACTCATTGGAGAATCCCTTTCTTCAGTCTTTCGTGCATAAATCATCTTTTTACAAGATCCATGAACCTCTTCTACATGGTTTGGTGGAAGCCCATATGTAGTAAAGTCTTCGTCATCAGTTGTTGCTCCATCAGAATCATCACAGTAATCGAATCGGTCACCCTCTTCGTCTGTATCTTCTTCGTCTTCACCCATACAGTCATCTCCTTCCATGGGTTGTTTCTGATTTTCGCCAGCTCCTTCTCCAAATCTTTTTTTCACTTTAAACTCTACACATAGCCGAATGTTCTCGAGTTTGCAAAGACCCAAGAATGCATGAAACTGTCTATCGTTTCCTATTTTCACAGGTGGTGTGTTGATGCTTTGATTGTGTAGATTCTGCTTCGGAATAAGGTACCTCAGTTCCAAGTTGTTTTCTGCAAAATCAACTCCATAATCCTCAAATATGATTTTCAAAAAATCCTCAAATCGAGTGTCCTCATCCGCAGCAACTATTATGGTACCTCGATCATTATCTACTTCAAACAACCACTTAGTTTTCTCAACTTTCCACTTCCCCGAGACAAGAATCATGTGCTCCATTATTCTCCAATCAATGTGAATTAAAGGACACTGTTGTAGATCTCCATGAAAGTAGAGACAAAATTTATGAATGAGAGGTAAGAGGAAGAAGAAGACGACGACAAAAAGAAGAACGTAAACCTAAAACGTGGTCTAATATGATTCTTAAACTAGAAGTTTAAATTAATTTAAACCAAAATTTAAAATTAATTTAAACCGATTTCTATTAAAATTAAACCGATTTTAATTAAAACTAAACCGAAATATTTGGGCACTTGACCACAATTTCGGGTGGATAAATCTGCCACAATAAATTTGTCTTACTCTCGTAATTAGAATTTGTCTTATAAATCTGCCGTCAAAGATGGCAAATTAAAAAATCGGCCACCACATGAAAATAAAAGTCGACCAGATATTTAAATCGAACAAACATATCTGCCATAAAAAAATATGTCTATTACCCATTAAAAATCGGCCTGCCTTATATTTAAATCGATCTTAAAAATCTAACTGATACGATATAAAACTGCCACTTTAAAAAAATTTGCCACTACATTCGATAGACTAAAACCGATAAATCTATTGACAACATTAAATCGGACAGATAAATCAGCCATATCAAATAAATCTGTTGTCACTTAAAAGTCTGCTACCAAATAAACAGCAGATTTAAATTTAACAGCAGATTTAATTAACAGATTTAAATTACGACAGATTTGTTTTTTGTTCAATAAATCTGCCGTTAGAAATTTTTCTCAAAATTTAAATGGCAATTTTGTAATATAGATTTTTATGACAACTATAAAAAAGGGCATTTTTGACCATAAAAATAATTTAGTAATTTTAAACTTTTATGACTTATTCTAGTAATTATTCAAGTAATTTGCCTCCTTCTAGTAAACTTCCCTTAAAAGAAATTAAGAAATAGAGTGGAAAGTATTTTGCAAAAGTAACTTTTTTGTTTTCCCAAATGAAATATATTGAAAACATGAACGGTAGTTCCAAATATACAAAGCAACACCACCAAAAGATTTAGAGCATGTTTATTGCAATAACCCTTAAGAGGGTTCTTAGTCAATATTTAGTATTAGAATTAAGAGTTTATGTTAAGAAACACCTATTTTTAGTCCTCCAATGGTAGTTTCTTAAGTTAATGATTCTTAAAAAAATTAAATTATTAAACATTTTTTATTGAAACTAAACAAGATCAACAAGAACATTTGAAACAATGAGAAAACAGAATAAGATCAACACCAGAAACATTTGACCATTTCATTCAACCTACGAACTTCAAACACATTTTATATAACACTTACGTGCACACTGTGAAGCAATTTTGCATGTTCTCATCTTTAAGTCTTGCCTAACTACTAAAACCTGTGATCAGAAGAAGCCCAAATCAGTTTCACAAATGTTCTGACTTCTGATCGTATCTTCTAATGTTGAAACGTGACAACATTCAAAACTTTCCACCATCGTTTTATAGATTATGCATATTTCTTTGATAGGTATATATCAGCTCATATTATATCACTAGGTTTTGTATAAGATCATACTTGAGTTACGATGCTATACTCAAAAAAAAAAAAAATCTGAGAGACTATGACCAGATTAGAATATGGATAAACAAACCATTTTGAGCTCTTTATCACTGCCACTGCTTGGTAGTGAACTTTGGTTATGGATCTTACTTGACAAAAGTCTGCTCTTTTTCACTGGTAACTTCACTTGCTGTGACAAATCCACCAACATACCAATGATGAAACCTATCACAACCCCTGGTATCAGATTCTATGCTTTAAAACTCCCAGATATTGACTTCCTCTCCTGTTTCTGAACACATTTACCGAGTAAAAAACCCACAAAATTTCAAAACAGTAAAAACGAGTAGTAGAATTTGTGTAGCCTAAACCACCATCAAAGAACGTCTCATAAGAACAAAGATAACAATCAAATAAACTATCTTGAGAAAGAAACAGATTAAATGCCATCAAACTTAACAAAGTTTTCATCTTTCCACGAACAAAAGCGTTTTCTAACCTCAGAGAGAGTTGATAGAAGGGAAAGAAAGAGAGACGAGAAGCTCTCTGCTATTGCCTGCGAATCCTTCTCCACTGTCGCAAGTTTTCTCAAAATCTTCCGCCGCTGTTTTGATTCGATCCACATTCCTCTGCCGCCGACGAAGAATAGCCATCATGAGCTTCAGCACCGGCATCCATTTTCCCGGTAGTTAATTCCGGTGGCTACTTGATACGGAAAGAAACCGAGAGAGAGAGAAAGAAAGAAGAAACGAGACACCTCTCTTCTAGCCAATTGATTTGTGACACATGCACACTAAGAGACGTTGCTTGGCTCTCCTAATTAAGATACACCTCTTGTGTTTTTTTTTTCTTTTCTTTTCTTTTTAATCATAATTAATCTAAGAAACTCAATTAAGGTTCCGAATGGTAACGGACCGTCCGCCCCACACCGCAGTTAACAGTAACAAAAATCTCTACATATACCACATATCTATATATTTTTATAACTGTCAAAACCGTCGCAGTTAAACCGCTTGTCCCGCACCTTTCAAACCGTAGTTACCAATCGGACACCAATAAACATGCTCTTAGCACAACAACGTTAAGATCAAGTATCAGTAGAGAGACCCATAACCGTACCATCATATAAAAACAAACAAAAGAGTCCAAATGAAGACAGGCCCATGCGAAACAAGGTTAGGTTACGTGTTGAACATTTGACAGAGGTGGTACACACGCCCTGCAAAGAAGCAAATTTTCTTCAAACTTGCACGTCATCCCCGGAACTGCTAATCGGATTATCACCGGAAACGGAAACAGAAAATTAAAACATCTCGCCGTCAATGTTATCATGAATTGAAAGCGCCAATATCTACAACGACTTCAGTTGTAACGCCCGATCTCCATCACCAATCAAACTGTGTACAGAGCGACCAAGCTAATTAAAACCGAATCTAAATTTTCTTCGCTTCAAACAACTTCCATCAAAACAACCACAACCCAACAAATAATTTTCCTTGATTGAAACACAAAACATCTTTATATATAAGAAAGAAAAGACGTTGTGTCCTTCAAAGAGGAGATGAAAGAAATATCATGTGACAACCCGTCCTGTCCGTCGGACCCCTGGCTCACAGTCCTGTAGGGCACTGACACCAACCCCTCCATTATGAGTTCTCATTAACTTCATAATTAGGTTGTTGGTGAGTCTCGAACCAAAGACCTCACCCTTTAACAACTCTCCCACAGGATAAGCTGCCACCAATTGATCTGTAACATCCCGAGTTGTGATATAAAGAAAGGTTTAAGAGAATTGATTTGGCTACTTATGTCACCAAAGTTGACTTATCTTTTCTGTCACACATCCATTTAGAACTCCAGAGTTAAGCGTGCTTGGGCTGGAATAGTAGGAGGATGGGTGACCAATCGGGAAGTGATTCACGATACCATGTAAGTGAGGCCAAAGCATGGAGAAAGGTCTGGTGGTGATTACAGGGTCAGTAAACAATGATTTCAATCCTTGAAAAATTTAACGACCGACCGTCGGATGAGATGGAGCACATGGGCCGAGAGAGCGGATGTGGGTGGCCCATTAGCCGTGGGCGGGTCGGAGCGTTACATATCATATGTTGAGATCGGCTTCAATGGAAACAAAAAGAACATGGAAGCGAAGGTAGAACCAGAACCGGAAGATAACCAGTAGTAAGTCAGCAATGTCACAAGGATAACAGCGACCGTCACCGGAGTCAAGTGCCGGTTTATCACCTAAGAGCAGGCGATACAACCAGAGCTAATAGCTGAAAGCTTTGTCAAAGAGAACATAAGCTACTGGAGCCAAAGCCAGCCGTCTCTCGTGAAGAAGGTGCGATGCTGGAGAAGAAACCCAACATGGACAGAGTTCCGCCTAAAAAAACCGACCTGATATTTTTCTCTGTGTTTTCTCTGTATAAGATAGATGAGAGGAAACAGAGGAGAAGGAAAAAGAAAATATAATCATCTTTTGCAGAAGTAATTTTAGGATGGCTTCTAAAACTATAAGAACATCAGCAGTGGCCAGAGATTGCCTCAATTTCTCAAAGGAAAAAATTTATTATTTTTTAATTATTATTTTTTGTTTTATTTTTTTAGTGTGGTGTGTCAATTAAAAAAGAACAGCTGTAATATGAGTTTCTTTAACGTAAAGGTACGTTCCTCAAAGACCAATCATTTCTCATTTAGTGGGCGAAGATTGTAAATAGAGTCTGACCACCATATGGGCCAGGCCTGCGATTTTTGTCCGAACCGAATGGGCAGAACCGGACCGAACCCGTTTTTTTCGGTTTTCGGTTCGGTTCGGTTTTCAATTCGGTTCAATTCGGTATGGGTTTGAAAATTAATTCGGTTATCGGTTCGGTTCGGTTCGGTTTTCGATTTTTTAATCTAATTCATATCTGAATTAGGATTAAACCAGATATGTTTCAGCGGTTAAGCGAGTTTTAGTAAGATTTGTGTTGAGTGTTTTGAATCGAAATTTTTGTTTGAATCGAAGTTTGTAATCAGAATCCTTATTTCTGTTTCGAATCGAATTTATATAAATCTCTATTTCCAAAAAAAAAAAGAGATTTGTGTTGAGTGTTTTGATCCTATAGTGGATTGATGTAATCCTCTTGTCCAAACGTAAGAATAGTTCATTCTATATTGGACCTAACAAGTCCTTCCCCATCTATCTTATTAAAACAGAAACATTACAACTTCTTCTAGGTGGATTTTAAAATTGGACCTTATGTTGTGGGCACAGGGTCAGGCCTTCCGGAAATATGGAACTGAGGTTTAGTCCAATAGTTCGGATTGGTACCTGAAATAAAGAGTGAACCTTTTTATGAGTTTTATATGTTTATGATGCAAACAGAAGCAAATATGAATATGAATCAGAATGATAATAAGAATAAAAGCAAATAGAAAAGGGATAGATTGATGGAGATGAGATCTTTGTTGCTGGACTGAAGTCACTCTCAACAAGATCAATGGATGGAAGATGGATAGATACGGGATTTGCTTGCTGGACTGAAGTCTCTCTCAAGGCAAATCAGTAGATGGAAATGATGGGGGGGATTGAGGACGCCACAAAGCTCTGTGAAAGGAGGCTTTGATAAGTCAGGTTGCTCAAGAGCTGCTTCTCACAACACTCAAAAGACTTAGACAATAGTTTTAAGAAAAACTAGAAAAACTGCATAGGCATTCATAAAATTCAAGGATGATTAACAAAGACAAACTAAATGAGCTTATATAGGCTCGACCTTGGGACATTCTAACAGTCTAAAAATGACTAAAGGAAACAAATAAAATCGAAATAAAACTCTTGGAAGCAAAGGCTTTGATGGCTCCAAAGAAATAGCCTTTAGCTTGATTTATGCTCTCTTCAAAGGGGAAACTTGATCTGATCTTGTATCTGGACAGCTTCTGGATGTAGCCACGGTCTAGGAGTCTTCCTGAGATGTCTCTGAGTTGCCATGATGAAGAATATGGCCGTTGGTCTTGAGCAAAAATCAGTAGAAACTCATTTAAACCATTTAGTGTCCATGCTGCCAAAAATGGAAGGTTTGTGCAAATGAAGATCCTCCTGATCTCCTGGGTGCTGGTGCAGCTGAGGACGTCTTGTATGTCTTCTGGATGGTTAAGATGATCTCCTGGCTTCCATAGATAAGTCTGGTTTGGACCAAATCGAATTGGTTGGCAACTTTCCCAAAATAATGTCGGTTTGATCGGTTTTGGGAAATTGATTTTATCTTGGTATTCCCTGAACCAATTCGCCTGATTCTAGACTCTCTGGATAGATAATAATTCCCTCTTGAAACCCATGATTGATTCTGGAAAGGGCCGCTTCATGGTTGGGCTGAAATCATCTTCTAAAGTCTGATACTCGCAACTGGATGGGCTGGAGAACCTCAAGTTTGTAAAATTCATAACTCTTTGGTCCGGTAAGCTTTTCTGGAAATTCCAATTGGGCTGGACTCCTTCTTGAGTGTAGAATCCATTAAAATTTGTTTCACTCCAAAACTCCCTTTGGTTGTCGAGATATACGCCGTGGACTGGACCTATGTCGCTGGTACCTCCAAAGTGGCCGGTTTGGACTGCTTGGTTGACTTCCGGTTCAGCTACTGGTTTGATGACCACATCATCCCCTCCCCCTTGTGAAGGTTTTGACCTCAAAACTGGATAACCTGATACACCACAATAGAGCAAGTCAGGTTTCATTCTCTTTTGGGAGTTTAGAACCTTACCTTGATACAATTTTGGTTTGGTAATGGGTTGTGCATCTGGTGGCTCTTCTTTAAAAAGATGGGAAATGATCACGCCTCTGGTCTGGATAGTGTCATTTCTTCTCTTCTGGAGTTGATGGTACATCACACTAGTGGTATCCTCATGGTTGATCATCTTTGGGACTGATTCTCCAAGTAATAAAAGATTATCCGGTGGGATTTCTTTAAAGCTTTCTTCTTTACAACCTGAAAAATTCTCAACATTCTGGACAAAGACCAAATGAATTATATCTGTTACTGGAGTTTTATGAACAGAATGTGTTATGGTAGAATTTACCATGGGCGCATAAGCATGATGAAGAATTAAATTCTTCTTTGGACAGGTTTGGGTTGATGGCTGCCTTTCTTGCACCTTCTTACCTTGGTTGGTATGATCTTCTATATCTTTTATTCCTGGATCAAAACTTCTTGGCAAAAACAAGTGCATAACATCTAGAAAATCAAATGATAAGGACGTTTTAAAGTTGAAGAAACTTTCCTTACCTATGCTGAATTTGAATGGCAATGTTTCAGCATTTCTTTGATCCAGTTTCTGGTCCATCACAAGGATGGCGCCTGGTGGTTCTTCTCCTTTGAATTCATGCTCCTTAATTCCTGCTACAACACCCTTTGACAAAGAAAAGTGCATTATACAAGAATTTGGAACCAACAAATCAGATTGAATAAAACTATCACTCATTTTAAACAATTCAGTTTTAGTTTCTAGTGATGTTTCTTTCAATATTTGTTTAGTTGGACAAGCTTCAGCAAAGTGTCCTAATTTATGACATCTAAAACATGTCTGATCTTTCAAAATTTTTGAATCAAAAGACTTACCTTGGCTTGATATTTCCACCTCTTTTGGGCCTGAAATCTCCTTGTTCCTTGTATATAATTCTGTGTGAACTTTTGATTCAAACAAGGATGTGGAGTTCGGTTTTCGTTGGACCTCAAGACCTGTCTTAACATTCTTTGACAAAGACAAGTGACTCATACCAGTGGAAGATGATTTATAAACCAATTTATCAAGTATAGGACTTACCATAGCCTTTGCTTGAAGTACTGGTTTTTCTAGCTCTTGTTTGTGTCTGCTCAAGGTGTCTTGGCCGACACTTTTACTCACCTCTCTGGCCCTTAGGATGTCATCTCTCTGGCCTAAGCAATGGACAATGTCGTGCCCCTGGTTTGGCTGAAAGTTGGTTTGTTGAGGCAAGCTTCTTTGACCCTCTTTTTGGACAGCTTCTCTTGCTTTTTGGGTACCATGAGTTGGATACCTCCTTGGGCACTGTTCCTTGATCTGAGACCTTGTAAAATCTGGTGCAAACTCATACCTCATGGCTTGCTTAAGGGCTCCCCACGTTTTGATAGTTGGCTCCTTGTAAAACCATCTGTCATCAACTTCTTGAACCCACCACTTAAAGGCATCTCCTTGTAGATGATCAATGGCATAAACTAGCCTTTCTTCTTTCAAGATGTTGTAGTGAAACCACTCATCAAGGTTCCTCTCCCATCTAAGATAACATCTTTTTCCTGAAAAATTAAAGAGTTCAACTTTATCAGCAAAAGAGTTATATTCAAACCGAGAATTAACAACATGATGGTTATGGGTTTTAGAAATTAGAGTTTGATCGATCCTTGAAGGATCTGGTGGCTTGGGCTCGACATAGACAGCCTCTGGTGCATCTCCAAATCTTCTTTCTCCTGGCTGTGGACGTTGGCCTTGTGCCTTTCTTCTTTTCCTCAACTGAGCAATCTGTTCAACCTCTTGCAAAGCTGTCAAATGTTGGTTCTGTTTGGCCATCTGATATTGGTTGGGTGCTTCTCCTACCATGGCTTCCTGAAACCACTTTCAAAGATCAAGTGAAGGTATGGGAAGTTCTGGTTTAATCAAGAAGAAACCAAATGCAATCTATTAAAAATTAAACCGAGAAAAATATGGCAATGTAAACCGAAATAAAATAAAATAAGCAAAAATGATTTTTCTTTTGGTTTTCTGGATGCAAGCTCGAAATAAAACAAATATGAAATGATAATAATACTATGACAAAGAAAATTACATGCAAACTAACAATTTTTTTTTTTTTAAATGCAAGATTCAAATAAGAAACAAATATGGAATGCAGATTTGTTTTGACCTTTTTTAAAAAAAATGGAAACAAATAGCTAAATGAATGCAAACAAATTTTTCTTTTGTTTTTATGATTGAAATGAATCAAACTAAACAACTGGTCGTCTCCTACCTCACACTTTCTATGGTTTTCAATTTTATAATGAACAAAGAACACAAAATGCAAAAACTGTTTTTTTTTTTTTTGATTTAAGATGAAAACAAATGCAAGCAAATGAATGATGCAAGGATAGAATGGACCTGATTCAGGAGCTTTGAGCTCTGATACCAAAATGTTGTGGGCACAGGGTCAGGCCTTCCGGAAATATGGAACTGAGGTTTAGTCCAATAGTTCGGATTGGTACCTGAAATAAAGAGTGAACCTTTTTATGAGTTTTATATGTTTATGATGCAAACAGAAGCAAATATGAATATGAATCAGAATGATAATAAGAATAAAAGCAAATAGAAAAGGGATAGATTGATGGAGATGAGATCTTTGTTGCTGGACTGAAGTCACTCTCAACAAGATCAATGGATGGAAGATGGATAGATACGGGATTTGCTTGCTGGACTGAAGTCTCTCTCAAGGCAAATCAGTAGATGGAAATGATGGGGGGGATTGAGGACGCCACAAAGCTCTGTGAAAGGAGGCTTTGATAAGTCAGGTTGCTCAAGAGCTGCTTCTCACAACACTCAAAAGACTTAGACAATAGTTTTAAGAAAAACTAGAAAAACTGCATAGGCATTCATAAAATTCAAGGGTGATTAACAAAGACAAACTAAATGAGCTTATATAGGCTCGACCTTGGGACATTCTAACAGTCTAAAAATGACTAAAGGAAACAAATAAAATCGAAATAAAACTCTTGGAAGCAAAGGCTTTGATGGCTCCAAAGAAATAGCCTTTAGCTTGATTTATGCTCTCTTCAAAGGGGAAACTTGATCTGATCTTGTATCTGGACAGCTTCTGGATGTAGCCACGGTCTAGGAGTCTTCCTGAGATGTCTCTGAGTTGCCATGATGAAGAATATGGCCGTTGGTCTTGAGCAAAAATCAGTAGAAACTCATTTAAACCATTTAGTGTCCATGCTGCCAAAAATGGAAGGTTTGTGCAAATGAAGATCCTCCTGATCTCCTGGGTGCTGGTGCAGCTGAGGACGTCTTGTATGTCTTCTGGATGGTTAAGATGATCTCCTGGCTTCCATAGATAAGTCTGGTTTGGACCAAATCGAATTGGTTGGCAACTTTCCCAAAATAATGTCGGTTTGATCGGTTTTGGGAAATTGATTTTATCTTGGTATTCCCTGAACCAATTCGCCTGATTCTGGACTCTCTGGATAGATAATAATTCCCTCTTGAAACCCATGATTGATTCTGGAAAGGGCCGCTTCATGGTTGGGCTGAAATCATCTTCTAAAGTCTGATACTCGCAACTGGATGGGCTGGAGAACCTCAAGTTTGTAAAATTCATAACTCTTTGGTCCGGTAAGCTTTTCTGGAAATTCCAATTGGGCTGGACTCCTTCTTGAGTGTAGAATCCATTAAAATTTGTTTCACTCCAAAACTCCCTTTGGTTGTCGAGATATACGCCGTGGACTGGACCTATGTCGCTGGTACCTCCAAAGTGGCCGGTTTGGACTGCTTGGTTGACTTCCGGTTCAGCTACTGGTTTGATGACCACATCACCTTATGTAACTAATGCTATATTAATCTACTTATTATTAATTAATATCAACCATTACCATAGTTTTTCACTTTTTACCTTATTATTATATCCACTACGCATGTTTCCTTATATTGCATATATTTTACTATAAACTAGATACATCCACTAGCATATTATACTATAAGATAGATTATTAATAATACATATACTAACATATAATACTATACGACAGATTACTAATAATACAATATAGTATATGTATTCATTAACTTGCATCTATCAATATTAACTATACTATGAAAACGACTAACTCTATACTTTGAACCTATAAACCATGATATACTAATTTATAACAAAAATGATATTACTGTTACAAATTAGTTTTTATAAAAATTATTTATAACAGCAATTTGTTATATAAGATAAATTTAATCAAGACCCAAATTTTTTTTTCCTGTTCAGAAAAAAGAACCTACAAATATATACCATTAAGTTAACCAAAAATCTTCAGAATAAATAGTAAATCTCACCAACCCAAAAAAATGAATTAAAAATATAACAAAAGATATTATGTCTGAAATTTAGCTCACTGGGTCGTGTATAAATATGTTCATTTCAGGTATGAGTTCTTCGAGTTCTCAACATTTGGATCTAAGTAGGTATTTGATTTTTTTGTCCGGGTCGATTTTTTTTGGTTTCGGATCATTCAAACTTTTTTATATTATAAATCTTAAATAATATACAACATGTATATAAAATATGTGAATCAAAAGATAAACCCGCACATGCGCGCGGGTCATGATCTAGTCTTGTATTACTCCTCATGTTAATCCATCTGTATTTGAGATTAGGTCTTACGGCATATGATGCAGATAAGGTTGTCGTCTCTAACGTAATACACAAGGATCTCTTTATTAAACTGCTGAGACTTTTTGACATAGTATCACAGCTACAAACATAGCTACTAAAAGGTTTAGCTCATAAATTCTGGGATCTCTTACTTCTCTGCGAGGTGTCTTATTTCCGCCCTCTTGGATTGACCTAATTCCTGCTAGACTTACTTTCGATGATATGCTCTTAAACATGACTCGAACAGAGTTGGCACTAACCTCTTCGACGGTGAAAGCTCATACTGAAACGAGTTGCATGATCTCGCCTTATGACCTCACTTCGGGCGATAATCCGGGAACACTAATCTACAAGACGCTGCTGCATGGATATAACTATGATGAGTGGTCCACTAACTTGCGTTTTGCCTTGAAAGCAAGGAAGAGTTTTGGTGCTAAAACGGACAGTATGTTCAGAGACTCAAAACTGAATTAGCCAATTGTAGGCAAAAGAAGAAGTCAATATGGAAAACTCTTGAACCTGTTGAGAAGCTTAACTGACTACCAAAAGGCTAAGACTATGGAGGGAATGAGGAAAGAACGTGAGGAGTACAAACTAACCAATTCCTCATGGGTCATTTTTTGTCTTGTGTTCCACTGCCTATGCTCGAGGAAGCGTACAGTGAAAAGTTTCAGGATGTGGTAACACTGTGAGCTTAGCCGTCCAGATCGGCGAATCTCAATGACACCAAAGATGTTTATGAAAGCAGAACATTTTCAAATTGTGGTCAAATGGGACACATAGAAAAAATTGTTTTCATCTGACAGGGTAATCCTCAGTGGTATGACAAATAGAAGAAAAAAAATCTCTAAAGGAAGCTCTTATGCAGGCTGTAGATCACAGACAGGTTCTGTTTTAGGACGAGGCAATGCAAGTAATGGTGTAGGTCACTGTTCTGTTCAAGCGAAAGTTTTAAACTTCTCTCTCATTCAATATTATTTAAAGATATGAAAGAGTCAAAATGTGAAAGCTCTTCTTTGTGGTTAAATGCCAAAAACTCAAGTCAGCTCATACGTCTTTATGTTGTGTTGATCGTTACAGGCCTCTTTATAACATCTTTGCTAGCAACGCTTCTTCTTCTGGTTTAACTCAAGCTGATTGAGTAGGCATCAGTGGGTTAAGTGATGATCAGTGGAAGCACTGGTTCGTATGCTCGAAGAGAGAAATTCGACCTCTGAGCAGCGTTCTGGTAAGTTTCACATTGAATATATTAACTCGGGAGCAACTAATCATATGACTGGTACGCTCGATTTTCTGTCTGATATATGCGACATGGCTCCAGTTTTAATTAAAATTCTGGATGGTCATTGACTACTTCTACAAAACATAGAGTTAGATTGGGTTCTTAAGTATTCAGAAGTGTTTCTTGTAGATGGCCTTCAAAGCTGTGTGATTATTCAAGATCTCAGTGTGGATATATCATCTTCTACAAATAGGAGGCATCGATTCACCTTAAAAACTTTATCGCTCTTTTTGAAAGGCAATTCTCAAATACAGTTCGGACAATTCGCAGTGACACTGGGTCTGAATTTGTATGCCTTTCTGATTTTTTTGCTATTCATGGAATAATTCATTAAATAAGTTGTATGAGGACTCCACAACAAAACAGACGTGTTGAGCGAAAATACAAACACATCTTAAATATGATGCATGCTCTGCATTTTCAGGCCAACGTTCTGATAGAATTTGCTCTTACTGTAGCCTAAGTCATTAATCGCACGCCAACAACTCTACCTCAGGAAAAAATGCCATTTGAGCTGATTTACAAATCCGATGAAGTGGCCTACTTTCTCGACAGAGATAGAGATCTTCCGGAGGCTCCAAGAGGATTTCATGGATGTGAGACTTACTCATATTCCTCGAAACCGGAACGTTCGAGCTGATGCGCTAGCAAAGGAAGCAAGGAGCAGAGGTCATATCTTCTCCCATATAGATCAGATCCGATCAGACGGAGACACTCTACGGAGGGTCGCCCGACTGACCACCAATTGATCTATATAGATGGGCGGATGACAAAAAGAAAATCCACTACAAGAAAATAAGAGATTTTCTGACGGAAAAAACGATTTTCATCATAAGATTTAGTCGGAGATTCGTAGGAATCCGATGTATTCCTGAAGAAAGTCAATTTAGATTCTTGAAAATATAACAATTTATGGGTTAAAGGTTTCAAAACATTATCGGGTCATATGATAAGTGTAAAAATAAATTTGGACGTAGTAAACATTCAATATTTTTCCAAAATAACATCACCTGAGGGTAACTCATTTGAATCATAAATTTCAAGGTAATATTATGTATACTTGTACGAATGATTAACAAATATTGTCGATAATTTGTTTTAAGTGTTTTTGACGGTGTGTGAGGATAATAATCTTTTTTATACCAACAGTAAAACAAAATAGAATATTCTCTATTGTTTTTTTTCATTTTTCTTGATCTTAAACCATAATTCGTCAGGTATTCATCGGGAATTACCCACAGAAACCAAAAAAATATGACATCTTTCGGGAATTCAGTGGAAATTCCCGACAGATGCAAAATAAATTGATTTTCGTGAGAAATATGTCTAGAATTCTTGATGATTACCAAAAAATATGACTTATGTTGGAAATTTCCGACGGAATTCAGTTTAGGATCTTGCAAATATAACAGTTATTTGGTTAATAGTTTCGAAAACTACCGGGTCATATGATAAATGTAAAAAAAAAGTTTAGACGTATTAAATACTCAATATACGTTTTTCCAAAATAATATCACAGAAGGGTAACTCGAATGAATCATAAATTTCAAGGTAATATCATGTAAACTTACACAAACGATTAACAGGATTCTTTCGTAATTTTTTAAAAAATGTTTTAAGAGTTTTTCTGATAAGTGTATGTGGCCAATAATTTTTTTTATACCAATGGTATAACGAAATGGAATATTTTCGATAGTTTTTTCAGTTTCTTGAACCTAAAACCACAATCTGTCGGAAACTAGAAAAAATGTTAAGAAAATCAGGTCTGTCTCATATTTTATGTGGACTATGTGCAAAACTTATTTTTTACAATTACATTTATAAGAATTTTGTAAAATAAGGACCTAAATTTTCCAGAAAAAGACCTTATATACTGACTATAATTTTGTAGAATTTGTGGTCCCAGTACAAATGCACACCTAAGAAAAACTGATATATATATATTTGTGTTATTTTGACTCTAAATATAGAATAACACTACTTTTGCTTTTATATTTTCTCGTATGAGTAGATGAATTTTATTATAGACGCATATATTTGAGTAAAAATAAATTTCTATAATAGAATTCTTATTTTTTAGAATAAATATAGAGATAAAGTTGAATATGGTCTAAGCATCTTTAGAGCTAAAACCTTTTTTTTTTGTTTTTTTTGTTTCTTTTTTATCTGTTAACTTGATTCTATGTTGGATATATATGTTGTTCAAAAAAAAATGTTGGATATATATTATTATATTTGAGCATTATAATTTTCTTATTATTTCTATGCAATAGGATATTTAGTTAATTAGTTTATGAATAATTTACACTATAAGTCACTTTTACACTTAGTGTAAATTAGTATCCAATGCTAATATAAGTCACTTTTACATGAATAATTACTACTATAAAAAGTAGTAATTCCAAAATGCTTTCGTTGTAAAAATAGTATCCAATGCTTTTATTGTCCAGAAAGGGGTTAATGCTTTTGTTGTCAAAAAAGTGTCAAATGCTTGTGTCGATTGTTTAGAGATATCTTCTGGCCTAAGAGATCTAAGATTAGATAAAATATTCGTAAAATTTGATTTAATTTATTATTTTTGCTGATTTACACTAAAAATTTTAGATATTAGGAAAATAAATACTAATATTCAATATTTGTAAAAGAAAGAATCAAATCACAAAAACTAATATTTTTAAAACAAATATCAAATATTATATGTTATATGTATATATATATATTTTTTTTATTTATAGAACTATATATAAATATTATATTATTATTATGTTTTATGTAAATTTTAGTTATTAGAAGTTTAAAAAGTAAATATCTTTTTATTTTGTACTAAAATATTATTATTTTATATTATTTTGAATTTTTATTTATTTTTAAGTTTTTTAAAAATATTGTTTTATTTGTGCGGATTGAATGAGTTATCCAATTAAAAAATTATCTAGATATCTTGATACTAGTGAATATACATATCTGAGTTGAATCCCCTAGTCTATATTTGAGAAGTGATTTGCCACATGTCTTCTCTACAATCGTTTTCACAAAAACAATTGTGACGTGGCTATTAACATTGATGACATGTCATATGATTAAATATGACATAGACAATTACATTTAATGCTGATATATATTTTTGGAAATCTTTTTATAATATGGCAATAACTCATATATTACATTTAATATTGATTTATATTTTTGGTAAACTTTGTAGAATATGGTAATAACTCATAAATCATCACTAAAATAAATATATTCAAATATGAGATTTTGAATTTCGAAATATTATATAATTTTACATTTATAATCATTAAATTTTTATTATCTAAAATTTTCTAAATTTTCCGAATTAAAAAAAAAATTAAATCGTAATATCATTAGTTTCTTTTAGATATCTACAAATTATATAAATATTATTTAGTTTTAATTTTTGATAACTATATAATTTTATATGATTTTTAGTAATTTTTTACAAGTTGATTTAATACATTTAACCAAATGAAATAAATAAATTTTTTATCTAAGATTTTAACTTTATATATATACATATATATTCTTAAATATAATTTGAAAAAAAAAATTCTCTTAATTTTATGCTTAATTAATGATATTTATATTAAATATTGGTCAAAATAATAAAATATATAATATTAAGAAATTACATTTTAAAATATAAAATTTAACTTTTAAAAAATTCATCGCTACACATGGTGCAGGAAAACACCTATATTAATAATTGTGACATGGCTACTAAAATTGATGACATGTCTTATAGACTAATATGATATAGACAATTATATTTAATGTTAATTTACATTTTTGGTAAATTTTTTAAAATATAGTAATAACTCATATATTATATTTGTTGTCGATTTATATTTTCCGACTTTTAAAAAATATGGTAATGTGGAAGCCCTTTTGGTCCAGTGGTTTGACTAAGGGTTCAATTGCTTCTACACCCGGAAGTTTGGGGTTAAAATCCCAGAAAATACCAAATTATGCAGATTATGGAGAAACATGTTACAGGAGATCTTCAGCTTGGTGCAGGGAGTACCATCGAACATGGATCTCATAGGACGGCTTAGAGTGGTGCAGTCAGACGTGTATTCTCACAGGGTGGTAGAATTGTCGGCTGTAGAATTGTCTTTGTAATATTCTCATCGTTGTAATAGCATAATTACTCGATAATAATCTATTCAGACGTTAAAACAAATATGGTAATAACTCATAAATCATCATTAAAATCAATATATTTAATTATGGCATTTCAAATTTCGAGATATCATTTAAATTAAAAATATTTCAAAAATATAAACATATTTTTGGAAAATTATAAAAATTAAATCATAATATCAAATTAAATCGTAAAATCATTAGTTTATTATATATATCTACATATTTTATAAATATTGTTTTATTTTAATTTTTGACAATTATGCAATTTTACATATTTATTTAATATATTTAATTAAAATAAATAGATAGAAAAATCTACCTAAGATTATAATTTTAAATATATACATGCACATTCTTAAATATGATTCAAAATAAACAAAATTGTTTTTATCTTAATTTTAAAACTTAATAAAATATTGATAAGAAAAAAAAAATTTATAATATTAATAAAAGTTAAATATAATTTATATTTATCTATTAAAAATACTTTAAAATTCTTTTACTACACATGGTGCAGGAAAACACCTAGTCGGATAATTGGTTATGAAGACGAAACTGACTTTTTTTTTTTGGTCAACTATGAAGACGAAACTGACTAGATCACAAATATATCTGAAAATCTAGGTATTCTATTCATGTCCATTTCTAAAGCGATGCATGCCTACGATTCTTAAGAATTTTATTTTGTGCACCACGATTCTTAAGAAAATATAAATTATTATTCATTTATAGAAGCCATTGTATATAATATATGTATTTTAAAAACTTATAGAACTTCAAAAAAAAAAGACAAAGTAAGACGATGGTGGCGTACTAGAAAACAACAAAATATCGTCATTTTAACATTTGCACCCAAAAAAAAAATATATATATCGTCAATCCGGCCAGCATCTTTTTCTTTTATAATGTTACTGCCAGGTGCCAGCCATTAGCCGGTTACCTTCCGCGTCCTGACCCACCTTCTGTGCTTTATACTAAAGTTGCGACAACTACTACCAAGACTAAAGAGACTTTATCGGCATTCGGGTTTGAATCAAACGTTACCTACAAAACTTTATAAACAGCTGAATCCACCCACTCATTCCACAAATTAATCAAGAAAAGGAAAAAAAAAAATGAATCTTTCATCTCCTATCAAGATGATCTCGGAGTATATCGATACCCCAACAAAGGTCACTGGCCTGGTAACAGCACTGGTCATAGCCTTCTTCTGGCTCAGGTCAGGCCCGACGATGAAGCCTCCGGGAGGAAATGGTGGTCGTATTTTCAGGAAGTCATTTGAAAAGAACCCCAAAGGCTACTTCAGGGATCTGCGCAAGAAGTAAACATCAGACAGAGTATGTGGAAGTACTAATAATTACAACTTTTGTTGCTATGCGTTAAATAATACTACATGGATGCCATATGTATGTTCCATTCCCTGTCGTGGATCTGTATGAAATGACTGTTTAAATTACTCGTTTTTTTACATGAGCTGATGAAAAATGAGGTATATTTAAAAAAAATACTAGTCTCCAGTTTGATAAACTACGATAAGATCCTCAGATCTTTTTTGGAAGTTTGATAAGTGAAGTGTTCTTGAACTTTTTGTGGAACAGCAGATATATATAATAAGTATCATGGTACGAAACAGGGTTACATAACACCAAAAAAAAATAAGAAAGAACAAAACTAGCTGATATAGGAATTATTTCTTCTTCAGTTATAAACGATTTCTTAAACAGAGACGGTCCGTTTGTCTGAGGTGGTTCTTTGCCTTGCGGGACCACCAGTGCGGCTTGAGCTTCCAGCGCTGCTTTTACCAGAGGGACTAGTCCTAAGCACAGACCTCTGTATGATACGAATAGGAGTCCCTCCTAGATCAAAGTCATCTTTCAACGATTTAGTCAAGAACCTTATGTCGCTCTCCAGTAACTGCGTTTTACCGGTCAGAAACGCCACAAAAGTTGGCGGTCGAGCTTTCACCTGAGTGAAGAACTTGATCTTTGGCTGTGAAGCCGAGTCTTTCCACGAATGTCGGCTCATTACCTAACATAACAAAATGATTAGACAAGTCATGATGTCACATCTTTTTCTATAGTCTTTAATAATCCATTGATAAGTGCAGACCTTAATTAACCAACGGTTGAGGCGACCAGTGGAGAGTCTTGAGCACCATCTCTTGTATGTGCCAATGACTTCGTTCATTACTTGTAGACGTCCTCTTCCCTCTAGTGCAGAGATAAACACAACAGGGATTCCTGTTATCTGCGACCAAAACATTATTATGTTTCTCATCGCTTAAGATCCTCAAGACATAACAAAAGATCGATCAGATTACCTGAGGAATAACTGTCTGAACTTCAATGGGAACAGCTTCTTTGATTTTCTTGTACATCTCAGAGTTCTTTTTCCCTCTTAGACAATCCATTTTGTTAACGATAACCACTAAACCACGTCCTTCTTCTACAGCTCGTCTAGCTATAACTACTTCTGAATGTGTCATACTGCGTTGACCTTTTATGATCTGGAACAAAAACACATGTCATCGCATTAGTTGTGCAACAGAAAGAAAGGCAACTATGTTTGAATATGACAGAACCTCTTCAGCATCGAGTACTAAAGCGACAATATGTGCACGCATCAGACTCTTTCTTGACTGCATAATACTTAAAGAAGCTGGTCCTTTGTCACGCTCTGTTCTCTCTAACCAACCAGCAGTATCAACCTTGACAAACATCCAACATAAACATCAAACGAAGTGAATTAGTGAGACCATGTCCAGCTAAATGAGAATCTGTAAACGTACCATATAGACGGTCCTGCCCTGAAACTCGAACTGAACTCTCACAGCATCTCTAGTGAGACCAGCTTCTGGACCCACCAACACACGCTCTTCTTCCAACAATGCATTCAGCAATGTTGATTTCCCAACGTTAGGCCTGCCCACAATAGCTAACTGCAAAGGCAACTTGGAGTCGTCTTCGTCAGAGAGATTCTCCTCACTTGTGACATCATCTTGAGTACATCTATCTGATGATATACAGACTACGATGTTCAGTAAAGAGAAGAAAAAAAACAAAGAAGCAGCTTCTTCTAGTGAAGTGATTCTTGATAGAGTTTTTAGTACCGTTTAAGGTTTGGACCATGTAATCCTCTAGTAAAGGATGGAGAACTTCGTAAAGTGCATTCATCCCAAGTCCAGTCTCAGCTGAGATAGCAGTAGGCTCACCGAACCCCAGAGCAAGAGCCTCAGAAGCAACTTCAGCAAGAGAGTCACCAATAGACTCCGATTTGTTCATTACAACAATAGGCTTAATCTGTGGAGCATGCTTTCTCAGCCATTTACCAACTTCCAAATCCAATGGATGCAAACCCGCTCTACACGAACATAAGCTTAGTTGATTGATAGCAACTTGAGATTTAAAAAAAAAAAACTCTCACCTAACGTCGATGATAAGAACTGCGAACTGAGTCCTTGCGAGAACATTAGCGGTCATAGAAGTGGTACGACCAAGAATAGTACCAGAAGAAACTTCGGTCTCAATACCAGCAGAGTCCAAAACATTGAACCTCAAGTCAGCTAACTTGGCAATCCCTTCTCTTATATCCCTAGTGACATGATCATCTGGAGTGTTGTAAACCAGAGCCTCCCTCCTCCGAATCAATCTTGAATCAACAACACGATCAATCAACTGAATCAAAAAACAGTATACAGATAAAACAAGAAGAAAACTAACCGGTTGTACAAGGCAGATTTGCCAACATTTGGGCGGCCAAGGATCATCACAGTGGGAAGTAGCTTGGCGTCGATTTTGGTGAAGTCAATAGGTTTCTTGTACACAACCGTTGGCTTCTTATTATTATCCAAAGCTCCAACATCCTCTATATCGATGGTTTCTCCCTCGGAAACAAGATTTGAGTCAGATACTTCGTTCAAAGAGACCGAACAAAACCAATTTGTCTGTCGGACTAAGCAAGTGTGATTCAGCTCCGGGATCAAGTTACCGGAAAACCGTCTAGAACCGGTTACAAAACCTCCTGAGAAGAGAGAGAGGTTTAAGAAAAAGGGAATGACTTTGATCGAAAAAATGAAACTTTTTTTTTACCTAAAGATGAATGTGTGGAGCATTTGGGAGAAGTGATAGGCCATTGGGAGTGAAAGTGGCGAGAATAAGAGAACCTGGAGAAGAACCCAAAACCCAATTGGTTCTTTCGAGATGAGATTGCTCGAATCAGCGACTGAGACATCGGAGCAGACGGCGATAATATTCCGATTTATACACATACGCGAGGGGATAAGAAGCTTCGCATTTTGGGGTTCATAAAAGTGATTCAATTAGGAAATCGAAAATGGGAAGAGAGAGAGTTTTGTGTCACCTAAAACCCTAAACCTGAAACGACGACGGCAACTCTCGTGGCGAACCCAAAATAAATCGTTTCTGATCGTGGTTGCTGATGAACTGGTTAACTACGGTTTTCATACTAACCGGTTATTAACCAATCTATCCAAAAACAAAAGATTTTTTTTTAACAGATGAATTCAAGAATTAGTTGATTTTGAAATAATTGAGTTGAAGATATAAATAAGAGATTTTAGAGTATTTTAAATTTTCTTCCCGATTCTAATCCATTTGTTTATTTTCTATTTTAGATTTTTAATAAAAGCAAATATATTTGATGGAAAACAAATTCTATTACATAATTTTTAGATTTTACAAGTAAAGATTGATTTGTTTGTATATTACCGTTTAATTACTAGTACAACTTTTATATTGAGTATAGAAAACAATCTCAAAATAAACAAATATCTGGAGCTGCAAAATAATACCAAAGTTGTCTCAATTTGACTGATAAGTTAACCAAGTAGCATCTTTTCAGTTTTTCAAGCATGCAAACCCTTATTTATTTTTCTTGTTCTAGTTATCAACTTATCAAATATATTATGAATCTTTTTTTTCAACGGAAGACTAGTATGATTTAAATGCAGGTGCAAGAGTACATAATGTTTAGCTTGTTTTCATACTAAATACAGACTAATTATTTTCTTTGTTTTTTCTTTAAATTACTTTTTCTTATTGATGTAGCTACCAGACTAATTATTTTCTTTGTTGCAGCTTGCAGGCCACGGAAGACACACACTCTTTTGAAAAAGAGAAAGAGATTGATGATAATTATGAATACAATCCTACATAGATAGGTACTAGAAAAATCAAATATCAAAACGTTTTCTCTTAAGAAGACTATAATCCTATTAACTTTCTTTCTATAGAACTTATATTACTTGCTAATTTGCCGATGTGGGTGCCTGCAATATATCCACCTGACCAAGCATTCTGCATAAAACAATACTTGCATGAATTAATATGGCATTTTAACATTTTGATTGCATCTTAGTAGTCCTGGTAGCATATTAACCTGAAAATTGAAACCTCCTGTAACTCCATCTACATTTAGTACCTGCAAACACAAAAATGTAAGAAAACATATGATGCCAATGATGGTCATGTCATGTGTATATATGTATGTGAAAGAATAAATAAACATAGCAGCAAAATAAGCAATGTTTACCTCTCCTGCAAAGAAAAGATTAGGAACCAATCTGCTCTCCATTGTCTTCAAAGAAATCTAGAAACAGCAAAAAAACATTGTAAAGATCAGGTTTAGTACAAACCCCAACAAAAAAAAACACAAAGGATTAGTTTAAGTTTTCAAAAAGCAAACCTCGGATAAAGGAACTCCTCCTGCTGTCACAAACTCATCCTTGTATTGACCCTTTTATACCAACATAACAAAACACAGAATTATCATCACCACCACATTGAGTAACAATATTATGATAGTAAATTTCATATTTGATGTTATACCTTTCCAGTGACTTGAAATGTACAATGTTTAAGAAGATCAGAGATAGAGCTCAAGGAATTATTTGACACGGAAGCCCACAAAGTGTCTTTTGAAGAACCCTGTTATATCATGAAGATAGTCAAGGATACTTGCATAATATCAACAGGTTTTACGATAGGAAAAAAGCTACGAAAGAAGGTTTGGTAAGAACCTCGCGGTCTAGAATGTATCTCCAGAATCTATTGACAAGACCAAATTGAGGAGGAAACGTATTGGATACCTTATGCTTCTGCATCAAACAATGCTCAAAACTTTTCAAATCAAAGACTAAGAGAGAACAAAGAGAGTAAAAGTGTGAAATGTTGTTACTGAAAACTGCAGCTTGTGTTGTTTGAGTAGAGATTTAGCAGTTTCAATGTTAATATCCGGTATGAAGTCAACAATAAGAAGCCCTGCAACCAAACCATATCAACTTTTATAAACATCACAGAGTTTAACAGAGAACAAAATTTCTCTCGTTGAAGATGGAAGATCCGAACCTTTGTACTCTGAAGTGAAGAGATGGCGTGCACCCCATGCAGAGAGCCGGAGAATAACCGGTCCACTAAGTCCCCAATGTGTCACAAGCATTGGACCAACCTTGGTACAACACAGGTAAACTTGCACCTCTATCCGCATGATAAAGAATGTTAAGCAAATAAAGGAATAGCAAGGGGAAGAGAGATGCACACCTGCACGAGCTTTGACATATCCGAGCGTGGGTGCTCTAGTTTCAGTTTGGCTTGGACTTTGGAGAAACTAATCTGAGCAAGAGAAAGAAACAATCTCAAATATTAAGCTCATGCTACATTTTAAAAAAGTATAGAAACAGAGAAAAATTACTCCTGCTAACTCAGAAAGTAACGGATCATTGATCTTAAAAGTGAATAAACTCGGTACTGGATCGACAATGGAATGACCAAACTGAGTGGCTAAAGAGTGACCCTGAAACATAATTAAACAAGTCTTATGAAATGGCTTTAAGAAAAAAAAAGAATTCATGTTCTCCGAGTAACCTGTTGGCTACTTCCAGTAGCAATAAGAAGATATGAAGCTTGGATAGATTCAGAAACGTCAGCAGTTCGCTTCCCAACTTTAACAAGGAACTTCCCATCGGGTTGAGTAGAAGCACTTAACACAGACTTTCCTCTCTCAAGCCTAACTGGTTCATGAAATTGAATGTGGATATATGAATGAAGAGAAGGCAGGAATAAAGAAGAAGAAGATGTTTTAATGATACCTCCTCTAATAGTTGCTTCGTGTAAGAGACAATCAACAACAGAAGATGAATTATCGCTCACAGGGAACACTCTTCCATCCTCTTCAGTCTGTTGGATACTAGAGTTAGGTCGAATAACAAAAACATATGCAAAGATTAAACTGATGGGAACCTTTAGTGGCACTCCATGCTCAGAAAACCATGACACGGTATCAGCAGGTCCATGTGCGTAAAAGAAAGAACCTTTAAGCTCTTTATTACCACGAGGATAGTTCTCCGCCAATCTCTACATACAAATGTCGTTATTAATAAGTTAACAAAGGCTCTCAAGTCAAAAAATTGAAAGCTTCATTGATTCTGCAATTTTCAGGCACAAAAGATTGAAACTTTATGAGTGAACAACACTCACAATCGTATCTGTGCAATGCCCATTTGTAACATTGCACCGACCACCGCCAGAAATCTTCACCTGCGGATTGCAAAACCATTAAAACACATGAACGAAAAAGATGTGCCTCCAAATGAGTTAAGTTAATAGAAACAAGAAGAGGCTCTGAACCTTGGAAAGAAATCTCCCTTTCTCGATAACCAAAACTCTGAGTTGAGGTGAGAGAGTCTTAGCCCTAATAGCTCCATAAACTCCAGCTGCTCCGCCACCAACAACTACCAAAACCCCCTCATCCTCGTCGGCTAAACTGTTTATGGCAGAGGCAGTGAAAAGACTCCTTCTCGTCGTGGCGTTGGTTGTTCTGCATAACAAAGCTTTTACAGGAACCCACAAAGGATTTGCTAATTTCAAGTTCATTACTTGCTCGTAATCTGTCGATTTGAGCGTTGAGTAAACCCAGAAGAAACTACCCGTTAAAGCCGCCCTTCAATTGCAAGTTTGCAACAATGATGATGAGGACGATGATAAAGATTTCAGAACTACGTCGTTTCTTCTTAAGCTGCAAACGACAGCGTTTAAAAAATATTATAAATGTTTTTTTTTTGGCGGTGTGGTGATGGTTAAGGTAAAGAAAAATCAATTTTCATCTTCTGTTTGCGGTCCGGTCCGCTTCTGTTTCCACGACCTCGGATTCCCACCGTTAGATTATATGCTGGAATAAAACTGGATACCTTTTTGTTGTTATATAAAAATCTGAAAAACAAAATTTTATTATAATCAAATAAGATCATAATATTTGAACGAAAAAACAAAATCTTACATGAAGATTTTGTAACAAACCTAATTCAAGTTTAAGTATGTTATAAATACTTCCATTTTTCTTGTTCTAGTTTCACAGAAGAAAATGGATTTTTTTATGCTTTTAACCTATCTTTTATCTTTCTTCCACGATTATCAAACGATTCCTTCTCATTTTTCTTTTGATCTCAACAGTACAATTTTCAATGTTTTTGAGTATGGAGCAATAGGAAATGGATATGCCGACGATACTAAGGTTACTCTTTTTTAATAAATTATATCAAATATATTGAAGATCTACAAACTAGATTAAAATATAAATACTTTTTTGTGAAAATGTTTTTTTCTAGGCATTCATTGATGCATGGAAAGATGCGTGCAATTTCATTGGATCTAAATCAACCATTGAAATTCCTCAAGGAAGAACCTTTCTTCTTCAGCCAATTGAGTTTCATGGTCCTTGTAAATCCAAGAAAATCGTTTTTTCGGTATGTAACACTTATATACATATATATTTGTTTAAGATCTATAAAACCTAGTTTACATCAACAACATAGAAAATCAATCAAAACATTTAACTGGTATATAACTATAGGCATATTTAAATTTAACAGTGAAGAAAGAGTACTGTTTCAAAATAATACCGGTGTTCGTACTTACATTGTAAACTTAAAACCCTAATTCATAGTATGAAAAAATCAATCAATAGTATTTGGGTTCGGTAACAACTTTATTTATAGACCCACACTTTGATTATCAAAGTTTGAATGTCTTAGAAAACTAAACCCACTTTCCTGAGAAATGGGAAATGTCAACCCACGTTGTCTAGCAAACTTTGATTAATATTTTATATATTATATACTAGATATTAAATGAAATATAATATTTTATCTGTTTGTTAGTGCTAATTCCTAAAATCTGAATCTAAACCTTTAGTACTGTTATTGGTTTGTGATTTTAAAATAGTTTTAATGATTTTTAAAAGTAAATAATATTTTGAATTAAAAAAGAGTCCTGATTATTTTGAAAAGGTTGGTTAAAGAGTTTCGTAGATTATTAGAGTTTTAACCGAGGATAATTGTAAACTTCTATAGAGTTTATCTATAATATTATTTTTCTTGATTGTTATTATCCTCTCCAGATTCTTCTTCTTCCTTTGCCTCTCTCTCTCTCTTTCGTATTGTACCAGTGGGTCATTTTTCTCATGGCTAGTAATTAAATTTGGAACTTCTTCTTTTCCTCTTTTGATCAATCTTTGTGTCCAATTTCCATTAGTCTCTAGTGCTTCATCTATAATTAGGTTTGGGTCTTTAGTTGGCATTTTAGTTGGGTTACAATATTTACGGTGTGTTAGTGATCGAGTAGAAACCTTTATATGTTTATGTCGTCGTGTACTTTTACAATATCGTGTTTTGGTTGGAACAAATTTTTTTTTTTAAATTACAAAAAGTATTTGAGAATACATGTTCAATATGCAATATACTCTGATAGACAGATTTCATGAAGAAAAATATTCAAAATCAATAAACTAATAACAACAAACTTTAAATCATGAAAAGTCTTTTATTCTTTTCTTTTTTTGAATAACACAAGACTTTTGTTAACTTTGTAAAATGATGAATCCAATAACTCTAGTTTGTTATAAACTCTTAACTACATATTAAAATTTCACAAACTAATAACACAAGATTTTAACATAGTGTTGAAAAGTATTAATTGAATAACACCAGAATCATCATAAAATCTATATCTATATAACTTTTTATAACTACAACATCTAATAACACCCCCTTAATATACATTACCTAAAACCCTAAACCCAAAATACAACACATAAACCCTAAACTAATTTTATATCAACACCTAAACCCTAAACTAATTTTATATCAGTTACCAATTAATATTTTCCAAGAAAATACAATCAGCAATAATTTGCAGAAAATGTCATTTTATAGTATATTCCAAAATTTTGATAGGTTCCTTTTTAGAAGCCGATGATAATTATAAATAAATGATATTCTTATTTTAATTGTTTTGGCCAATCAACTTGGATATTTTAAAAATTTGATTGGATTGGTATATTCCAGAATTGTAACGAGCTGTTTTACATATTAAATATAAAATAATATATTATAATTCTTTTTATTATAAATAATATATTATAATTCTTTTTATTCTTTCAGTCAAAGCTTTTTAACTATCCTTCGGTATATTCCTTAGTTTGTTATTAGTTTAACAAATCTTTTTAAAATGATATGCTAATTTTTTACTTATATCTAATTATTTAAACAATTTTATATCGAACGCTTTCCAATTGTAAAAAGACTAAAAATATATGTATAATGTAAATTACAGATTCTGTGAACTTCCTTAACGTAAAGCTATATATTCGAACCACAAACGATGTAGCGTTCTAATAAATCACGTGGAGAAAATTATGTGTTTAATGCAATATAATAGTGTTTAACTTTGCTATCAAGTGAAGTATACGTATTAACTAGAAACAAATATTTCGTCTTTACATCATAGATTTAATAAAAGATATTTTATTCCAACCGAACCGTAAATATTATAAATATATGTAAATTGTCTAATAATAAATCCTTAAATCTTTTTTACTTGATCATTACTCTAAGCCAGCATGGTTGGTCCTGAGTCATGCGTAGTAAAACATTTGCAACAAATCCCGGAATTTTTGAAAATTACAGAGACATAAGCTCCTAAATTTTTTTTTAAGCCCCCGAAATTTTTTTCTCATAGACATTACAACAGGCCTCCAAAATCTCAAGACCGGCTAAGGAACCATCGAGTAACCTAATACTATATATACACCCATAATATGCTTAGTTTTTCTCAGTAGTTTTTTTATTTGCTACCCTCGAATCACCTCTTCAAGCAGTGCTTTTGATCTTTACCACCGCAAGGATTATGCGGCCGTTAATATCATGAGTTCTCTAGCTTCAGTTTGTAGTTTCGCTATGAAAAATCTTCATCTGATAAAGAAACATCGATACAGAACTTGTTTTTTTTCCTGTCTGTTTTCTTTTTTTAAATTACTGGTCATAGACTACACATTTGTCGGGACATATCTTTTCCTTTGGGCTATTCGAGCCGATACTAAAATTTGTTCTATTTCCAGATCTTTTTTGATCTAAGTGCAATTCGGGTTCATTTCAAATGTTTTGTTTATATTAACAAAAATAAACCGACATTAAACACATGATTAGTAGATTTTGCTTTTTCCTCAATATGTTTTAAACATTCATAAAATATCTTAATATTATAATGAAACACGTAAATAGTTTTTCAAATCTTAGTATAATAGTTTATTAACAAATTAAAATTGTATATAAAATAACTTTAGCAAAAACAAATTCTCATCATAATAAAATTTATTGATTAGAGAAATAACACTTTAAATCCTTTCGCGACATCAATCCAAATTCTGTAAACATAATAATTTATTACTAAAATAATAATAAAGAGAGATGATAATTTTAAGTTTGCTACAAAATAAATTAAAATATAGTAAAATATTGCATTCCCAATTATTTTTCAATTTTAAAAGAAATTTAAAAAAGAAAATAAACAGATGTTTTGAAAGCGCGGATCGAAATCTAGTTTTCATTATAGTTACATTCTATAATTGTAGATCAGTGGAAACTTAACTGCTCCTTATGCTCCATATCAATGGAAATGCAATGAAGATTACTGTCATCAGTGGATCGAATTTGCTCATATTAATGGACTTTATATCGATGGTTCTGGTACGATTGATGGCCAAGGGCCAAAATGGTGGTCGTTAAATTGCAAAAAGTATAAACAAGTAAGTTCATTTTTGTAATTTTATAGCTTTTCTATTGTTCTTAGCTAGTAACGTTATTTTATCTTCATCTAAACTCATAAATTTGTTTAAATTTATAGGCATGCCAGAGAAGACCACGGGTATGCAATTATATATGTTTCAATAAAACCTGCAAACTCAAATATACGTTGTTGCAAGCTATTTTATATGATTTGTTTTTTTTAGGGTATGGTTATATCACATTCGAGTAATGTGCATATAAGTAACATTGTGGTTAAAGACAGTCCAAACTTTCAAATGTCTTTGGAAGATTCTAAATGGATTTTCGTTAAGCAACTCACCATAACTGCCGATGGTGATAGCCCCAATACTGATGGCATTCACATTCAACGTTCTCGGAATGTCTTCGTACACAATAGTAACATTCATACAGGTGATTCATTGTTGATCTTTGTAGACTTATTTATCTAATACGATCTCTAACTTTAGTAACTTAGTTACATGTTAAATTTGGTATTTTTAGGTGATGATTGTATATCTATCGGTGATGGCTCAAAGTACGTTAACATATCAGGAATCTCGTGTGGTCCGGGTCATGGAATAAGGTATATTTCTTCTCTATAACTTTACATGTATCAATTATAACTTTGATTATTGTAAACTTAATCCAAAGATTATAACTAATTATAGCAAATTTTATATTGCTTAAACAAGCATCGGAAGCTTAGGTCAAAATGGGAGTAAAGAAACAGTGGAAAACGTCATCGTTCGAGACTGTATCTTCAGGAAAACAGATAATGGAGTTAGAATCAAGACATGGCAGGTAAAATCAAAGATTGAAACAATATCAGTTGCAATATTTTATCGAACTATTTTATTTTTGACGATATTATTATCCAATTTTTTTAATTATTTAGGGAGGAAGAGGACTAGTTCAAAATATTTTGTTTGAACGTATAAAGCTACATGCTGTAACCCTACCTATCATCATCGATCAGTTTTACTGTCCTCACTCCCAGTGCAGTAACCATGTAAGTAGATTATTTTCTTGTCATATAAATGATTTTTCTTATATTAGTTTACCGCATTTATATTATATTTTTGTAGATTATTTTCTTGTCATATAAATGATTTTTCTTATATTAGTTTACCGCATTTATATTATATTTTTGTGTTCGTTTTTTGTTAGATGTCAACTCTGGGATATGATGAGCTATACATATGTTAATGATTCATGGTTTTTTGATGAGATTATATACAAAAATAATGAAACTTTTTGGTAATTAATCATATTCACAGACAGAAGCTGTGGAGATCAAGAATATAATGTACAAGCACATACATGGAACAGCTGTCAGGAAACCGTTTGTGAAACTCCTATGCAGCAAATCAGTTCCATGCAGAGAGATATACATGAACGATATAAACATTCTTGACCACGACGAAGGAAAAGGAAAGAAATATCACAAACGATCGTCACATCCTCCTTCTGAATGCATCAATGTTAGAGGAGAGTCTTATGGTACAATAAAGCCTAAACTAGCTTGTTTAGATTCTGAAAGACATTGATTGTCTAAAGTTCATCCTTAGTTTATTTTTTTTGCTTCTGGTGAACTAGTTAGGAATAGAACCACCAGTATTCATGTTTTTTCTTCTTCTTTTGATCTGCTTAAGAAATAATAAAAAGTTGCGCTTTTGTGTTACTTTGAGTACCCTTGATCGATCCTCTGGTTAGTACTCAGTTCAAAATCCAAATCAAGAAGTGGTTATGTTAACTTTAGCTCTGAGATCTTCACCTCGTGATGGAGCTCTCTTAGCCGTTGATGCAGCTCAGGGTGTCCAAGCACAAACGGTGACTAACTCTTACTTAGCATTCGAAGCTAACTCGCTATTCTACCCCTGATTAACAAGATTGATCAACCAACAGCTGATCTGACCGTGTGGAAGCTCAGTTAAAGCCATGTGCTACTAGTGTCATGTTCTTCCTCAGGTTATGGAATGGATAACTGGGAAGAAGAAGCTTGTGGAGAAGTAGAAAGAAGGGAAGAAAAGAATGGATACCTGAGACTTTTCAAGAAATACTCAAAAGTCTCGGCAATATATAGAATAAGTAAAGAAACATCTCTTTCAGAACATAATCACAGGTTGATTTTATTAAAGTATATCCGAATTTGCAAATTGATGACACAATAGACTACTAGAAGTTAGGAGTAAAGAGGTTAATACTATTCTTATACATAAAACAAGAGATTACAAATCATATTGTTTTTAGAAAAAAAACATTACAAGAAGAGATGTGAAACTTTGATCCTTAAACTTTTGCAAGAGATTCTCTCTACTTTTGACGAACTCTATTCTAGGCCTTTTCTTGATTTTTTTCTTGGTTGATCAAATCAGATACACAGGTTTTGGAAGAGAGTCTCAACTTTGATGGAAGCTTTCTTGGCTTTGAGTCTACACTTCAAGGTTTTGATTTGAGCATCGAACCTCTCAATCTTCTCAGCTAAGGCTTTGGCCATCATCTTCTTCATCAGAGGGTCTCTTGTAAAATCATCATGTGAGAACTCCAATTCTCCAGGGCCCTTGAAGACTGTTTTGAACCCATGAGAACGAAGCTTTGCCATAAACTTTGGCAAGTTTTTGCCCAACAATACAGAGGAAGATTTGAGAAGAATGTCCCTGCGAAGCCTCTTCAAGTCCCAAACAACGAAACTGTTGTTGTTGGTTTTGCTCCACGAGATGATCTGATCCGATGAACGATCGTCGACAATCTGATATAACTGGAGGTAGAACGAAGAAGAAGATCCCGCTGGTAGTTTGCAAACCATCTTTCTTAATCGAAACCCTAGATTTGATGTTATTTTTTTGGGTGAATCCGAAAGACGAAGAAGAATAGGCAGCAACAGACCTAACTCTCAGAGATAAATCAAACGAAAAAAGAGAGAGAAGAAAGGAAATTTTCACGAGTGAGTGATTGAATGAGATTAGCTCTAAAGCTATCTCATCTTTATATAGAGATTGAAATAACGGTCATTATATGGTCAATTTCCTTTTTTCTTTTTTTCTAATTTTCTTTTTTGTTATAAATCATTGTGTGGATGGACCATAACCAAATACTTAACCAAGTACTAGACAAGTCCAACAAGTACAAGAAGAAGTGCAAGGAGGTTTACATCCGGTCTACATCGGTTCATCTACAAACCGGTCCGAGATTAGAAGACTCAGTCAACCTCGTTATCATCACCTTGATCAAGTCTTCATGTATGACATCAATGTAGTCAACAGTATTAATGTGTAGATTTACTTCCTTGTAAAGCATTTGTAAACCATTGTACAAACCACTATATAATGTGGTGTTGGCTAATGAGAAATACACACAACATTCCTCATAATTCACTCTCCAATTTCACACAGTTCATAACACGTTATCAGCACGAGTGTGCTCTCCACCGGAGTTCTTCTTCACCGGCCAGCTCCTCCGGCGCTCAGCCTTGCTCCTCCGGCGATTCAAGTTTTCCGGTGAGCTCTCAAGATCTTGCTCAAGGTGGTCCATTCAGATTCCTGGTTAAGAAGAGGTAAACTAATCAAAACTTTAATCAAAATCCAAAATATAAGAACATATCTAAGAACATGTTCATAAGAACACTATATGTTCATATCTTGGATCTATATGAATCCTATAAAAACTTATTAAAATCTGTTGTTCTAAAATTATTATCAAAATATTAATCTTGAATCAAAAGTTCTATAAGTATATTGATTCTAATATTATCTTGAATCTCTAAAATCTGTAAAACTTATTAAAGAACATAAAGATCTATATGAATCTTGATTATAAGAACTTTTGAAATCTTATAAAAGTTATGTGAAATCCTAAATCCCCTTCCTGGTTTGCAAGCCATTAATAGGCTCTACCTTTCTCCTATATGATCCGGCCTTAAATCCGGATTTGTCTAAAGGATTGAAACCAATAATCAAACCATTGTTTATTCGCATCACCAGCTGTTCCAGCAGGTTGTATAAGTCGTTTATCAATACCATCAAAAACCCAAAGATCAAAACCTTGAATCCCTTGATGTGCCATTTTCGGCCAGCCTCCCTGAAAAAAAAATTAATTCAGTCAACCAAAATAAAATAAATATTAAAACCAATTGATTGCATATCTTTGACTGTCTTTATTTTTTTTTAACTGATATGATTTTATAAATGCAATTTCGATTTTTATAAATGCATTTTCGATTTTATTTGACTAGGCATTTAAATTTTATAACCTATAATCCTGTTTTGCATTAATATGACATCAAATGAAATAAATTATAGGTTGATATCATTTGATCATATAGGTTGATAGCTAAATAATTGAACCAACCTTGAATAGATTTCATATCATATTGAATATTGATCACATAAGTTGATAGATTTCATATCATATTGAATAGATTTCATATCATATCATTTCATATCATATTGAATAGATTTCATATCATATCATTTGATCATAATCTTGACCATGCATAATTGTCATATTGCTAAGACTGAATTTATGTTTGCATTTCTTTGACAATCCTGATAATAGTCCATATAAATTAAAATGGTTCATATTGCTTGCATCTAAATGATTCACACTGCTTGCATATAATTAGACCAAATCGGTTTTCATCTAAACTTAGCATGTTTGCTTTGATTGAAATTATAAACCTGTTTAAACCGATCAAACATGGATTAGTAAATTGTTAGATCATTCACATATCATGAACTGATCATTTCCATGCATCTTCTTGTCATATAGTTTTATTAAGAATTAAGCATGCTTGCTTTTATTAAAATATAAACCTTCCTTGAAACCAATTGATTGAAAATATAATTGAATTTGGTTTAGACATTTGCTGAAAATTATAAATTTTCTTGTCTTGGTTTACCCGGTAAAGGGGGGAAGGAATCGGTTATTATTTTATGATCTTTGAAAACCAAATATCCTCATGCATTAAGAATCACATTCATATTATTTTCGGTCCAATGCTTAGGACAGAACATACATCCGATTAGTTCTTGAGCCATGCATTTATCATTCGACCATTGTGATTAATTTTCATCCATATTGCTTGATCTCATTTAAAATAATGATTGATCCTTATTCAAAATTCTAAAGGGCTTGGAAATCCTATATGAAATTATATACATAATCAATCCAAATATGAATTATAATTAAAAGGATCACTAGATGCAGTGATCAATTGATCATTGTCATACTAGAATGCTTAAAGCAAATATATTATATGATTTAGGGGAAGCCTTATTAAATTATTATTAAATCATATAAATTAAATCATATAAATTATGGCTTGATGCGTGAAAGCAATGTTAAATATTCAGATGTTGAAAATCATCTTGAAATCTAAATCTTGGTGATTGAATCTAAATTTCTCACTTTTGAGATAGATACAAGGCGATTTTCTTAATCATACGCCATCACCTTACTGAAAGTCTCAATGATCAATATCTCACTATTGAGAATCCTCTGGACCTTTGGATAAAAATTGAAATCCATATATGATCACCATTGTACGGTGCTATTACCAAAGACCCTATATGATTTGAGGGACCTAAAGACCCAAGACTATAAGTCTGTGGATGAGTATAACTCGGTTCTATTCATGATAGTCTCAAAGTTGAAACTATGTGGAGAGACTATCACATATGCTGACATGTTGGAGAAGAAATTCTCTACATTCCACAACCAATGCTTTGCTTCAGCAATAATACCGAGAAATGGGTTCCTCCACATATGCAAATTTAATCTCTTGTTTCTTGCTTGCTAAGCAAAACAATGAGTTACTCATGAGGAATAGTGAGATGAGGCCTCCTGGATTTTAAGGCATTGCCTAAGGCATATACGGCCACAGAGCCATATGAAAAGAGTCAAACTATGGCCATATGAAAGGCCATGGAAGATGGCAAAGGGTGTGCGTGGATATCACCCACAGTCACTCCATAGTCGAGGCCGAGGCCAAGGTTATCAACCTAGTCATGGGTATAAGTCCGATTTTAATATCCATGCCTCGACCAAATCTGCTTGCCATCGATGCGGGATGAATAATCATTGGGCCAACCGATGTAGAACTCCCAAACACTTTATTGAACTCTACCAAGAGAGCATAAAGGGATAAAACTCTATGACCCATTGGGTCCATCTAGATGGTGCGAATGATTTCGACCATAAGAATGATGATCAACTTGAATACGAGACTTCATATTGCCTTAAAAAGGCCAATTAGATTTCGACATCATTTTACTTTGTCTTTGTTCTCTATAGTGGACCAAGCCACATTAATTTAAGAGACAAAAGATATTTTTCAAGGTCATGGCTAGTCCAACCTCATGATGCCTAAAGGCACACATCTGAAAAATCTCTGATGCATTACATTCCCCATAAATAAAAGTGAAATTTATCAAAGTTTCAAAGACATTCATATGAATGGTCTATATATTGAAACTATAGGCAAAGGAAAGAAAGAATTCCTTATGATTTATGAAAATGTCCAAGGCCAAAGGAAAGTCCTAGAGACTATGCCTATTATATCTATAGGCCTTCTTTGAGCCAAGATAAATATGATTGTGGGTTAATACTCCAAATCACTTTCCAAAGAGTTCAGAGAAGCCTTTAACATATGGCACGACATGCTCGGCCATCCAGGCTCTATTATGATGCATAATATACTCTTGAACTCAACTGGACATTCCTTGAAAGAAAGGAAAAATGGTCCGACCAAGGCATTGCCTAAAAGGCATTATATTCACCATATAAGACCCATTGAATTAAGAAGAAAATATGGTTTCCAACAATGGGCAAAAGCGAATAAGATTACCTAAATTAAAATCGCTTAAGTGGTGGAGACTACATTCTCTATTGATCTAACGATCAATATGATAATAGGCAAATAGCCAGGGCAATCATAATCATGTTTGATTGACCCACGAAACTTATCACTTAGATGGCATTACCATACTTAGCCATCTGAATTATGATGCAAAGATTTAAAAAGGGCACAAAAGCTATCCCATAAGATCTCACGTTTGTGCAATATATATCTATGCACAAGGGAATTTATTGTCCCAAGCACCACGAATTAGAGTATGTTCATGAGGGGGAGTGAGGACAAATCCCATGATACATGACCATACTAAAATCCGTGAAACATGGTCCACAACCATATTACATATTGGTTGAATTTGATATAAAGACCATTATCTATAAGGTTCAAAATCTAAAAGTCCATATGCTTGGGGACATCATGAGTTATAAAAGATTAAATTGCATCAGGCTATAGATATTATATCAGGCCATATAAGTGATAATTAACTTGCATCATTCCCACCTCAGACTAATACGGGTCATGAGTCCAGACATATATCATATTAAGATATTATGAATAAATCCACCACAAATATATGTGCCATCTAAGATCATATTATCTTAGAATCTCATAAGGAGGATTGGGAATATATATTGGATATATATTATGAATATACTTTCTCCATAAAAGAAACCTTGAGCCAAATGGGTGATTTAATCATAGGCCAAGGAACAAGGATTACATAAAGTTTATGAATCCTAATATCCAACATTTGAAAGGAGAGAAGTAGTAAGCTGGTAAAGAATGGTATCAACCATCATTGTCTTGGCAAAGATCCTCGGACTAGAAAAGATTTATAGACGTCCATATGCTACAATGATAGCAAAATAAAATGCCAGACACATTGACCCGAGAAAGAATGACTATGTCATCCCAGCTTAGCACCACACGGTTTTGATGTCTTAAAGACACAACCAAGTTGCTACCGAGTCTAATATAAGACCGAATATATGTTCCAAAAGGAACCTCGGAAATTAAATAAAGGTGCAAAAGAAACCGAGGTCATAGACTTTCCAGACAAGGCCGAAATGGCTATGCCATCAGTATCAACACTTGGGGTTCGGGACGCTGGGCCTCATGGTACTGAAGGCATTGATAATGATGAGATCTCGTGAATTATTTGATGTCTGGAAGGAAACCATATATATATATATAAATGTGTCGACACATACATTCATAGAAAAAGCGCGAATATGTAGCACTTGAATAATGAATCGAGGATCATGAACCCACGCAAGAGTACTCATAATATGAATAAAGAAAGAAACGTGGGGTTTCTAAAAGTGACGGATAAAGGCGTATTGAATTGGCCATGAATATGTAAACGCCATATGATGCCCAGTGAATAGATAAATCCTGAAAGAAGGATAAATCGTGAGACAGACCAAGGGAGGTCTATATAATCCAAAGTGGTGGATAATACTACATATGTCGCTACATATAATGTCTGGAAGAAATTCAAAAGATGTAGTATGTTATATATGACTCACTGGATGATAATAGTATTATTGGTACCTAAAAGGTTTACCAAAATGTACTGAGCTCAGAATCATAAGATGAGAAAAGAAGTTCTCATGAACAGCATTTTCCTAAAGCTGTCCCGGGATTGAATTAAAATTGCTACATGTAAGCAAATGAAAAGGTTCTATAAGAACAATTCAAATCAGTCCATAGAGGAATTTTAAATTCCTTGTGATATACTAACCAGCCTAAGATAAGGTTAAATGGTTATTCATCAAACCTTGGAAAGGTTATAGACCATCACCACAAATTAGCCAAATTTTGGTAATACTTATGGTTGGTCAAAATTCTCAGCATGAACCAACCAAACTGTGGTATGAATGAATAAGCTATCATAAAGATAAGCTATAAGATTAAAGTTCATCTTTGAACAAAAGGTGTAGGACCGCATTATGTGTCCATATGCGACCAAACGGGTCCGACCATATTATAAGATTTGGTCCATGATAAAGCTGTAGATCATGGATGTCATTAAACATAAATTTGAGGATCAATTAGATCAATTCTATGTCATGACCGTGTCCGGTCTAGATCAGTCCAATCGTCCATATATATATGTGTACGAATTGCCGGCACACTAAGACTGCAAAATGTCTTAGATCGATCATAGATAAACTATGGATATAAGGATCATGATCTAACAGACATGACCTATGTATAAAGTTGTCTATGGCAAATAATATTATACTTATAAAGTTAAGGCATGTCCATAAGTCCTAAAGAGCTAAGTAGCTCATACTTAATATAATGATGATCCATATTATATAAACGATCTAAAGTATTAGCCAGCCAATATTATGGAAAGGCATATAAGAGTGATTTGGTCAAGGATCATAATCAAAACGACCAGAGTATAAAATAGTACATTTTATCTAAAGTACTAAAGTGGTCGATATCAAAGTGGTATATTTTCTAAAGTACCATCAGGATTCTAAGAGACATGATATGTCCGAACAATACAAGATTGTTCAAGTAAGAATCCATGAACATCTATTCAGCAAGTGATGTTCAAATCAGGGGGAGTAGTATGTGTTGTATTCTTTTTCCTTAACTATGGTTTTATCCCAATGGGTTTTCCTAGTAAGGTTTTAATGATGCAACATTAAGCATATTATGAACTCATATGGTTATGGCATCCAAGGGGGAGTGTTATAAACCATTGTGTGGATGGACCATAACCAAGTACTTAACCAAGTACTAGACAAGTCCAACAAGTACAAGAAGAAGTGCAAGGAGGTTTACATCCGGTCTACATCGGTTCATCTACAAACCGGTCCGAGATTAGAAGACTCAGTCAACCTCGTTATCATCACCTTGACCAAGTCTTCATGTATGACATCAATGTAGTCAAGAGTATTAATGTGTAGATTTACTTCCTTGTAAAGCATTTGTAAACCATTGTACAAACCACTATATAATGTGGTGTTGGCTAATGAGAAATACACACAACATTCTTCATAATTCACTCTCCAATTTCACATAGTTCATAACATTTTTTTTCTTTTTCTAATTTCCTTTTTTTCTTTTTATGCATTTGGACGGTCAAGATATAATCGATAAAATATGAACGGTCAGTAATGGGCTCTCTGTCCCCAAAACGACGCCGCGTCTTGCCACCAATCAATGCGGCACGTGACCGAATCCTCTTTGCTTGAGCATTCGGTGCCTAAACGCAGCGTTTTAAGTGCCATCTCAACTTCCAGCTCAGTGTCATTCTTTATTCGATTCCTCTGCTCCTCTCTTTTGTCTTTGCTTCTTTTGTCAAAAATAACTTCTCCAAAAGTAGTAAGTCGAGAAACATTTTTTTCTCAAAACATAACCACATAATGATTTGATTAATATATATAGACCGAATTTGCATATTGATCAGAGCATAGATACAAGAGACAATATTCTTATTAGATAAAACAAGAAGTTACAAAATACTGTTTCGAAGAAGTTGACTAAGAGTGAAGTGTGTATTTGGACTATAACTCTGAGTTTGCAGGACAAGTAGTATTTAAGAAGTGAAGAGTGGAGTGTTTATTCTCCATTGGACAAGGAAACACCAAAGATATATATTTACTTGCAAGTACTGGTCTTTCTTTACACCGCTGTAACGTCCATTCCTCTTTTGAAAACTCAACTTCTTTATCTCCTTGGCAACAGCCTGGTCGTTCTCCTGCATGATGGTCTCAACGACTACGAAACATAAGTACTCTTAGTTTCTAAATTCGGTGTTTTAATTGTTTTGGTAGAGTGGAAGAGAAGTAACACAAAACAGAAGCAAATGTTTTGAAATTAAATCTGTTGTGACAAAAGAAGGATCTGCTTTGACAATCAGCGAGATAATTACATATCACAATGTTTCTTAATGAAATGTTGCATTGAAATTCAATGAGATTTTATTAGAGATTTATGAATAGTGTACTAAACGGAACAAAACCTCTGTTTTGCAGTTACATATATATGCGTATTAAAAATGAAAACATGGAGATGCATAAACAGCTATGTTGCTATATATATCTTAATATCAGGTATGTTGCTAGGAATCTCAGAGTTGTCGTTAGGAAGATTGGAGGTAGAGAGATGGTAGAGTAGATGCCTGAAGCAGTCTGTTCTCATCAACATAGCTTGAAGACATATCGATATTAAAATCTTGAGAGAAGCTAGGGTTACCGACCAAATTGCCTCCATAAATGTTCTGAAAGTCAAAGCAGAAGTCATCTGAGAGACACGGATCTAGAACGTTGCTGTTGGTAGTATCACCCAGACACATGTTTTGATCCAAGCCATAAAGCTCATGCTGCATCAACTGATTCAACTCGTAGTTACTCACAGATTCTTGTAACTCTAGTGGGAACACCGAGTAATCTTGTGTGTTTGAGGAGACGCAAGGATCTTGATAGTTGTTACCCACAAACATGTTCTGATCATAATAACCACCATAAGGCATGAACTGATAATGTAACCCAGATTCTTGTGCCGCTGAAACGCAAAGATGTTGAAAGCTGTTGTTGTTTTTCTGATCATAAACACAGAACTCCTGATTTTTTAACACAGACTCTCGTGGTAACGGTGTGAACTGGTTAGGGTTCAAAGACTCGCTCTGTTTCTTTGCCGGAAGGAAACGGCGCCGTTCTTGCAAAGTAGAGTAACTTAGTTCCAATGAGTGAATCAGTTGGTTGATTTGATCGACAGAGTAATGATCAGAGATTGGATACTTCAATTCTTCTTCAACATTCTTCTTCTGGGCCCTCTTCTTGAAATTATTGGTCGTCATCGTCGTCTTCTTATTCTTGTTGAGGAACTCGTAAAGATTGAGGCTTTTCTTGCGTCTCTTGGCTTCGTCTAACTGGATGTAGCGGAGAGCCAAGTCTCTCACTTTGTCTCTGTTCTCGGGCCATGTCCTCAGCTCTCCTTCTGGTCCGTAATGAATGACGCAGGCTTCGATATCACAGAGAGTTGTAAGCTCTTGAGCTTTCTTGAATATCGTCAAGAGTCTGCTTTTCAAACTCGTTGCAGCGAGTGAATAAGAAGAAGGAGACGAATTGGAACAAGAGGAAGAAAGAGGTGGTCGCATGGTGGTGGCTTTTCTTGTTTGATTCTCGAAACAACTCTCTCTGTTTTGCTCGCACACGAAGAAGAAAGAAGAAAACAAATGAAACTTGTGCGATAAACTTTTGTGAATTTGGTGTGTGAATGATATATTTATAGATTTTTCTTTGACTTGGGGTGAAAAAACGGAAATTTTTACTTCAGAAAATTATTTAGCCGTTGAAGTTTGTCAGAAAAGAAAAGATTTACTTCAGATTTTTTTACCGTTCTCGCTCTCTCCCCTCATCAGTGAACACGTGTCTCTAGATTTTGTTTGATAGATTTTCGTACGATATCAGTTGAGCTGGTAAATCACGCACAAAGTTTGATATCAAACTTACCATTTACTTGGCGGCTTGTCGTTTGTCCCCAAAATATAAATCTACCAATTAGTGCCGCACGTGCACAAACTGCAGACGCACCGTTTTAAAAGTTCTGTTTTGCTTGTGGATTCGGTTTCAAACGCAACGTTTAATCGATTGTGTTAACAAATACTCCAACTCTCCATAACTTTTTTTTTCTCCAAAGACTTGAGTTTCAAGTTTCAACTGCATTTCCACCTCATAAACTTAGTGCCAGCTCAGCATCATTCTTTTGCAGTTTCATTTCTTTACTCGATTCCTCTGTTTTGCCTTTTCTTCTTCTGTCAAAAGTAACTTCTCTAAGAACTGAGAGAAACCAATTAGACTTGAACTAACTATGAGACATGAGATTCTAAGGCAAACGTGTTTGCAAAACTTCCACATTCATCTTTCCAAAACTAAAACTCAAATTAACAGGTGGAGATGATATAATCAAAACTCGCTATAATTAAAGAGCAATTAGAGAAGCTTGTGAGTGTTGCTCACATACCAAAAAGAAGAACTGTTGTAAAATGTAGCAACTGAGTTTTAGTGAAAGTGAAAAGTTCACAAGGTAGAAAAATAAAGCTTGGTATCTTCTTGAACGAACAAGAAGCTGACGCATTAGCTACGATTTGTTCACAGCCAGAAAGATTACCGTGTGGGTAAAGAACTTGTTGAGAAGCTGAAAGAACTTGATTAGCTAGAGAGGCATATGTTTGAAGTGATGATACAAGCTGGCTATTGGCTCGAAGATCACAGCGATGAGAAAAGAATGTTCCTTGCAGAATGTTATGGAGGAGAGACATCACTCGGAAGATAAAGAAGGGACGAAAGGAGTTGGTTCTGTTGATAGGAGACAAAAGAATCGAAGAACGTGATGTAATAGTTTTATGCAATTTAAGATTAAAACGTGATTGACAATCTACAGAAGAAGAAGTAAGAAACATCTCTCTTTCAAAACAAAATCACATGCATGTTGATTTGATTATACCGAATTTGCAAATTGATAGAAACATAGCACACAAGAGACTAGTAAACATTGGAAGTAAAGAGGATTTACTATTCTTATAATATAGAACACGAAGTTACAAAACATATACTGTTTCTGAAAAAAGCACAACTTTCATAGAACAGGAGGTTTACAAAACATATACTGTTTCCAAGAAAATAACAAGCTTCATTACTTTCAACAAACTCTAGCCTTTTCTTGATTTGGAGCTTTTCTTGAATTTTTTCTTGGTTGATCAGATACGCAGGTTTTGGAAGAGAATCTCAACTTTGAGGGAAGCTTTCTTGGCTTTGAGTCTACACTTCAAGGTTTTGATCTGAGCATCGAACCTCTCAATCCTATCCGACAAGGCTTTGGCCATCATCTTCTTCATCAGAGGGCTTCTTGCGAAATCATCATGTTCAAACTCCAATTCTCCAGGGCCCTTGAAGACCGGTTTGAAGCCGTGAGACCGAAGCTTTGCGAGAAACTCTGGCAAGTTTCTGCCCAATACAGAGGAGAATTTGAGAAGGATGTCGCTGCGAAGCCTCTTCAAGTCCCAAACGATGAAACTGTTGTTGTTTGTTTTGCTCCACGAGATGACCTGATCCGACGAACGATCCTCCACAATCTGATAAAGTTGGAGGTAGAATGATGAAAAAGATCCTGTTGGTAGTTTGCAAACCATCTTCCTTAGTAGAAACCCTAGATTTTGAGTTATGGGTGAATGAAGAAGAAGAAGAAACAGACCGGAACAGATTCAAACCTAAAACTCTGAGAAAATCAAACGATAATTGAGAGAGAGAGAAGAAAGGAAATTTTCACGAGTGAGTGATTGAATGAGATTTAGCTCTAAAGCTATCTCATCTTTATATAGAGATTGAAATAACGGTCATGATATGGTCAATTTCCTTTTTTTTTTCTAATTTCCTTTTTTCTTTTTTTCTAATTTCCTTTTTTCTTTGTATGACGGTTAAGATATAATCGGTAAAATATGAACGGTCAGTAATGAGCTCTCTGTCCTCAAAACGACGCCGCGTCTTTGCCACCAATCATTGCCGCACGTGACCGGATCCTCTTTGCTTGAGCATTCGGTGCCTAAACGCAGCGTTTTAAGTGCCATCTCAACTTCCAGCTCAGTGTCATTCTTTACTCGATTCCTCTGCTCCTCTCTTTTGTCTTTGCTTCTTTTGTCAAAAATAACTTCTCCAAAATTAGTAAGTCAAGAAACATTTTTTTTTTCAAAACAAAACCACATATTTATTTGATTAATATATATAGACCGAATTTGCATATTGATCAGAGCATAGATACAAGAGACAATATTCTTATTAGATAAAACAAGAAGTTACAAAATACTGTTTCGAAGAAGTTAAGACTAAGAGTGGAGTTTGTATTTGGACTATAACTCTTTGAGTTTGCAGGACAGATAGTATTTAAGAAGTGAAGAGTGGAGTGTTTATTCTCCATTGGACAAGGCAACACCAAAGACTTGTATTTACTTGCAAGTAGGGATGTTGTGATGGGCAAAATTACCCAGCCCGGCCCGAACCCGAAATGAACCCGCCCAAAAAATACCCTAAACTAAAAGACCCGAACAAAACCCGGTGTCATTAGAGTAACCCGCGAAAAACCCGAAAAGTATAGGGTTACCCACGGGTACCCGTGAAAAACCCTGTTTCTATTTTTTTTTCAGTTTTGTGGATTTAGTTAAACTCTGTCTCTACTCCTACAGGGACAAACTCTTCCCAGACACTAGATCTTGCTCGCTTTGAGTGACTAAGAGTTTCAGCTGATTGAGTAGGATGAGTTTCACTTTGTGCTTGTCCTTGCGTTTCTGCTTCATCCTCATCATCAATCTCCATCCGCTCATTCTCAGCATTAAGAACTGCTATTGTTTCAAGTGTCTGTGAATCCATTCTGCAAAACCAGTAAACAATCACAAAATTTAAGTTATTATTGAATAAAAAAGTTATAGAGGATAAATCCAAATCACAAAAAAAACAAACTTTGAAGAGATTAGATATAAATATATAATTATATAAAAAACTTTTTACCTTGTCTTTTGTTGTCTACCAAGGTCAAAGACTCAGAGAAGCTCGTTGAGTCGTTTCCACGGCTCGCTACGCAGGGAGTTGGTTCAATAAGAAAGGGTGAGCTGTGATGTGAGTATTTGTATGGTTTCTTAATGAAGAAGAAAGGGAATGAAGATTCTCCTCTTTTGTTCTATGAATCGTGATTTTGCAGAGTAGAGAACATATACATGTACATGTATATGTTCTGATTTTGAGATCTGAGATTTGTGACTGGCCACGGGAAAAACAAAAAAAATTAGGGTAAAGAGAAACCAATAAAACGATGTCGACAATGTCGTTTCATTTACTTAATTTTTTTTTTAAAAAAAACCCATCGGGTACCCGAAACCCGATAGGGTAAACCCGAATGGGTAATTTACAGACCAAGACCCGCCCAAATAAAACCCGCGAATTTTGAACAGTAATAACTCGGGTTTTGGGCTTAAAATTTTAGTAGGGTTTTGGGTACCCAGCGGGTAATTACCCATTGTTAACATCCCTACTTGCAAGTACTGGTCTTTCTTTACACCACTGTAACGTCCATTCCTCTTTTGAAAACTCAACGACTACGAAACATAAGTACTCTTAGTTTCTAAGTTCGGTGTTTTGTTTTGATAGGGTGAGAGAGAAGTAACACAAAACAGAAGCAAATGTTTTGAAATTAAATCTGTTGTGACAAAAGAAGGATCTGCTTTGACAATCAATCAGCGAGATAAATACATATCACAACGACGTTTCTTAATAAAATGTTCCCATTGAAATTCAGTGAGATTTTATTAAAGATTTATGAATTGTGTACTAAACCGAACAAAACCTCTGTTTTGCAGTTACATATATATGCCTATTAAAAATAAAAACATGGAGATGCATAAACAGCTTCACGCTCTATGATCATATCAGGTATATGTTGCTAGGAATCTCAGAGTTGTCGTTAGGAAGGTTGGAGGTAGAGAGATGGTAGAGTAGATGCCTGAAGCAGTCTGTTCTCATCAACATAGCTTGAAGACATATCGATATTAAAATCTTGAGAGAAGCTAGGGTTACCGACCATGAAACCACTATAAGGGTCCTGAAAATCAAAGCAGAAGTCATCTGAGAGACAAAGATCTAGAACGTATGGTCGCATGGTGGTTTTTACTAAACCGAACAAAAGGGATCTGACTTGCGAACTTTTGTTTTGCAGTTACATTTACATATAAGCGTATTCAAAATATATATAAAAAAATGCAGATGTATAAACAACTTCACTCTCTACGATCAGCTACTTCATCAGAGAAATCTCAAGAGTTATCGTTAGGAATGGGGAGCTAGAGAGATGGTAGAGTAGACGCCTGAAGTAGTCTGTTCTCATAAACACAGCTTGATAACATATCTGGAAAATCTTGAGAGAAGCTAGGGTTACCACCATAAGGGTCCTGTAAACCAAAACAGAAGTCATCTGAGACTAAGTTTGAGAGATACGGATCTAGAACGTTGCAGCTGTTGGTAGTATCACTCATACACATATTCTGATCAAAGCCATATTCTGCATCAACTGATTCAAGCCGTAGTTACCCATAGATTCTCGTAGCTCTAGTGGTGGTAACAGTGAGTAATCTTGGGTGTTACGTGTAAACTCGTTGATGTTGATGTTACCCATACACATGTTCTGATCATAACCACCATAAGTACATGTGTTATAAAACAAAACAAGTACATATCTGTGAGATACATAAAACAAAACAAGTACATATCTGTGAGATACATAAAACAAAACAAGTACATGTGTTATAACGTACATCTCCCCATAAGATAGTGTAATCCAGATTCTAGCGCGGATGAGTGATCTGGTGTGTTTGAAAAGCAAAGATGTTGGAAGTTGTTGGTCTGATCATAAGCACAAAGCTCCTGATTTTTAAACATAGACTCTTGTGGGTACTCGGTGAACTGGCTAGGGTTTGAAGATTGGGTCCCAAGATGTTGACGATCCTCCAACTTTGCTTTTGCCGCAAGGAAACGACGCCGTTCTTGCAGCTGTTAGTAGTATTACCCATACACATGTTCTGATCAAAGTCATAAAGCTCGTGCTGCATCAACTGATTCAAGCGGTAGTTACTCATAGGTTCTTGTAACTCTAGTGGTGGTAACAGTGAGTAATCTTGTGTGTTACGTTGAAACTCGTTGATGTTGAGGGAGGGAAAGGCCTGAAATCAAATGCTCTGTTTTGACAATAGACGTGGCCAATCTGTTTCTTGATCTTACTGAGGAAGTGCATTTGATGTCTGCAGCAGCTTCTCTCTAGTCTCTACTCTTGACTCTTCTTATCTTTTTGATGCTTCCATTAGTTTCCATACTTGAATTATTTTATCACTTTGCTTTGGTTTGTGATGAGACTACACAATATGTTAATGATTCATTGTTGTTTGATGAGATTCTATGCAAAAAAATGGAACTGTATGGTAATTAATTCATATTCAAAGACCGAAGCTGTGGAGATCAAGAATATAATGTACAAGCACATACATGGAACAGCTGTCAGGAAACCGTTTGTGAAACTCGTATGCAGCAAATCAGTTCCATGCAGAGAGATATACATGAACGATATAAACATTCTTGACCAAGAAGAAAGGAAAGGAAAGAAATATCACAAACGATCCTCACATCCTCCTGCTGGATGCATCAATGTTAGAGGAGAGTCTAATGGTGCAATAAAGCCTAAACTAGCTTGTTTAGATTCCGAAAGACATTGATTTCTCTAAAATTCTCTTTAGTTTATTTTATGCTTTTTGTGAACTAGTTAGGAATAGAACCATGTTTTTAGTATTCATGTTTTTTCTTCTTCTTTTGATCTGCTTAAGAAATAATAAAAAGTTGGGCTTTTGTGTTACTTTGAGTACCCTTGATCCTCTGGTTAGTACTCAGGGTGGTTATGTTAACTCAGGGTGTCCAAGCACAAACGGTGACTAACTCTTACTTAGCATTCGAAGCTAACTCGCTATTCTATCCTGATTAACAAGACCGATCAACCAACAGCTAATCCTGACCGTGTGAAAGCTCAGTTAAAGTCATGTGCTTCTAGTGTCTGTTAAAACCGGCTTAAGGGGCTCGTGCATGCTCTTCCTCAGGTTATAGAATGGATACCTGGGAAAAGAAGCTTGTGGAGAAGTAGAAAGAAGGGAAGAAAAGGATGAAGAGAGTTGGTTTCTGTTCATATACCACATTAGACTTTTCAAGAAATACTCAAAGTCTCTTAGAAGACAAAAGGCAATATAAAGAAGTAGGTAAACCGAATTTACAAATTGATGACAAAATACACTACTAAACATTAGGAGTAATACTATTCTTATACATAGAACAAGAGATTACAAAAACAATACCGTTTCTTTAAAAAAAATTTCACAAATATCACTACAAGAAGAGATATGAAACTTTGGTCCGTAGATCCTTTATACTTTTCAAAAGATTCTCTACTTTTGACGAAGTCTAGCCTTTTCTTGAATTTTTTCTTGGTTGATCAAATCAGATACGCAGGTTTTGGAAGAGATTCACAACTTTGATGGAAGCTTTCTTGGCTTTGAGTCTACACTTCAAGGTTTTGATCTGAGCATCGAACCTCTCAATCCTATCCGACAAGGCTTTGGCCATCATCTTCTTCATCAGAGGGTCTCTCGCAAAGTCATCATGTTCAAACTCCAATTCTCCAGGGCCCTTGAAGACAGGTTTGAAGCCGTGAGAGCGAAGCTTTGCGAGAAACTCTGGCAAGTTTCTGCCCAATACAGAGGAGAATTTGAGAAGGATGTCGCTGCGAAGCCTCTTCAAGTCCCAAACGATGAAACTGTTGTTGTTTGTTTTGCTCCACGAGATGACCTGATCCGAAGAACGATCCTCCACAATCTGATAAAGTTGGAGGTAGAATGAAGACGTTGAGAGTTTGCGAATCATTTATGGTGGTAGTAAAACCTAGATTTTGATTTCTGGGTGAAGCACGAAGACGAAGAAGCACGAAGACGGAACTAGAAATAAACCCTAAACCTCCGAGGAGAGAAATCAAGAGAGAGAGACAAAAAGGGAAATTTTGAGTTGTTGTCGAATGAGATTAGCCTAAAGTTTGTGATGATTATATAGAGAGTATTTCAACGGTCATAATATGATCAATTTCCTTTTTATTCTCTTTCGGATTTCCTTTTTTCCTATTAAGAAAGTGGACGGTCAGGATGTGATCGAGTGATATTCAACGGCCATGTTGTGATTAATTTCATTTTTCTGTTTGCGATTTTCCTTTTTTTTTTCCTTTTTTCCTTTTATGCATATTAGACGGTCAGGATATGGACAGGAGAATTTGCAACTAATCAGTGCCGCACGTGACCGGAATCTTTTTGTGAATCACAGTTGTGCTCACGTTAGAAAAAAAAGGCTGTTTTGCTCGAGTATTCGGTGCTTAAACACATCGTTTTATTCGGTTGTGTTGTGTTAACAAATACTCCAAAGACTTTCAAGTTTCAACTGCTCATCCACTTAGTGCCATCTAAACTTCCAGCTCAGTAGCATGATTCTTCTTCTTTGTTCATAAGTAACTTCTCCAATTAGTAAGGATATATTGTACTTCAAAGGATGGTTGGATCCAGTGAACGATTATCTTTTAACAAAAGGTAATTAAGTCAAGAGGTAAATCACTTGTTAACATTTTCTATTAACATCAGATTTACATAAACTCAGTTTAAAAAACAAAAACATTTACTTAACTCGTGAACATCCCAAACCACGAACTGTTGTAGCCGTTTTCAGCTCCACAATACATTTTTAAGCCACTAGAAGAAGAACAAATACGACCCAATTGTAAACTGTCAGTCATCTTCAACCTTTAACATATTTCAAAAATAAATTATTTATACTTGTTGGAACACAAAACTTTGTGATTAAGAGGAGTGGTGGAATAGGGCGAAAGTAGAATAATGGTCGTTTTTGTGATACTAAAAGTTGGAAAAACTTTTAAATGGAGATGCGGGGTATCGATCCCCGTACCTCTCGCATGCTAAGCGAGCGCTCTACCATCTGAGCTACATCCCCATGTGATGATCAAAACATCTTTGAAACAGTTAAAATTCAGATATTCTTTTGTGAAGCATACTGACCATCCAGGTTTGAACATTAAATGGAGAAGCAGGTATAGATCCCCATACCTCCCGTCTCCCGCATGCTTACATCCCCATTTGTTTACTTTACTTAGGCCTAAAATTATTAGACACCTCAACAACTTCTAAACAAACGATCATGAAGATCTTTAAAACAGTACAACATTCCGACAAATGTGTACTTGCGCAACTATTCTTAATTTATCCAGATTCAAGATTTGTCCTTGTGCTGTGTGTACTTTCAAAGACTTCTTTTTATATACAGACAAAACCCAACAACAGAAACCCGATAACCACACAAAGAAAAGTTAAAAAACAACAAAAAAGAGACTTTTTTTTTCTTCCTACACATTCATTCTTTGATGATTGGTCCACTATACATCATCGCCGTAACCGTCAAATCCTCAGGCTCCTCTTCCCTCTCCTTCAACCACTCATACTCTTCCTTCTCCTCTTCCCCAACCTCAACTCCATCAACTGTAGATTCAATTCTACAATCAGATCTTTTCTGATTTCGCAAAACAAAACAAATCAAAACTAGAACAGATCAGTAGCGTACCTGAGAAGCTTGAGAAGGGGTGATCGAAGTAGTAAGTACAGTGACGTCCTGCAGGATCGGAGTATGGAGGACCAAGAACATCAAGAACCGCACAAGCCGTTATCGCGGTGAAGCAATGCATATTCCCTCCATCGGCAGGGTAGAGTATAGAAGTGTCACAAGGTGCCGTGAAGTCTGAATCTACTTTCACTTTCGCCAAACGAGTATCCGAACTCGGCTCTACATTGATGATCCCACAAAAACAATCAAACAACAATCCTAGTAACAAGTAGACATGTTTTCGTTTTGATTTAATAACTACACAACTTACGGGGAGAATCAGCGACCCAGTCATATGATTTGATGTGCATTGTACCAAACAAGAGCTTACTAAACACAGTCATCTCCGGATGATTGTGAAGTGGGATTACACCAGACGGTGGTAAACAGAAAATGCCCATCTTGTGTGTGACACATAGACAAAATAAAAAAACTTTAATATATAATAAAAGAACAAGAAAGAATTCAAGATTCTTCTTTAAACAAGGATTAGTACCGAGAAGCTATGACATTTGTAGATGTGGAGATAAGTCACTGGAGGCCGTCCGATAGATTTAGATCGAAAATACGGCATCTTAGGGCTCACATCAACATCTTCAGGCTTGATTTCGTCTAAATGCAAAACAGACAAAAACATCTTAGATTCAGACACAACTCACTCATGTTTCCAAAAGGGTAATTACGGAGCTTACCAAGAACGGCTCGAAGCATGTTAATGTGTACTTGAGACGGGACGGCTCCGGATTTGCCATTAGCGAACACTTTCTTGCAAGTTTCGAACAGCTTCTGCACCGGAGAGATCAAAGCTTTCTTGCTCCGCCGGTGGATCTTCTTCCGAGAGGCGGAAACGATGGTTTTTGTCGTTGGAATATTCGGTTTGTTTGAAATCTCAGAGAGATCTTTCCGTACTCGATCTCCCACAGTCGTACCAGCTCCCATTCAATCTGTGTGTGTTTTATGGTTATGATTCGGACAGGGAGAGGAGATGATTAGGTAAAGAACAGTGTTTGGTATAAACGAGGAGACGGTGAGAAAAAAAGGAAATGTGTTTTAAAAGGGGAAAGGGGAATCGATAAAAGTGGATTTGAGGAAGATGATAGATAGATTCCAAGGAGGAGTGGAGCGAAACCATGGGCTTATTCCCTTTTTTCATCAGTCAAAAGATGTTCTTTTTCTATGGGCGGGTTTGTTTCCAACGGCGGGTTTGTTTTCTCGCTATCAATTTTTTTATACCTTTTTGTTTTTCTTTTCCTTCTTGTTTTTTTTTTTAAGATTTACATCCACAGTCATTTTATATAGATTTTGATCCGTACATCCACACGCAGACGTATATTTTTAAAAAATATATTACTATTTATTTTTCACGTTACTATTTAGAATGGATAAAACCCCAGATTCGAAAAATCGAATTAATCTCGATCCAAAAAAGTAATACTATATCAGAATCAAAATTGATTAAATATCCGAATTATTCAAAATTTTAATATTTAAAGAATTGAAACCTAATCCGATCGGGACCGAGATATTTTGGATATTCGAATGTATCCGAAATAGATTTATATACATATATATTATTTTTTTAGATTTAATATATATTATATTTTAAGTTGGTTTAAATATTTGCAAATATATATAAATAGTCATAAGTAAATATTTAAAATAGTTAGAGTATATTAAAACAGCAAAATACTTAAAATAATTATTGATTTTCTATCTAAATATTTAAACCAAAATAATTTATATGTTAAGTTTAGGTACCTTCACATATATTTTGATATGTTTCTTATAAAATACAACCGAAATATACATGTTTTGATATGTTTAACTTAACAGAAAACAAGATCCGCGTTTTCAAAGCGCGGATCAAAATCTAGTTAGTCATTAAAATCACAAACTAAATATAAGATAAAATAATGATAATATTATCAATATATATTTTTAATACCAGTTGCTAATATCTATCTATTAATTCAACTAGATCGTCTTCCGCGCTACGCGCGGATAATTTTCTTTAAAAAAAGTTGCAATTAGTTTTTATGCAATTGTAGAATAGAATTTTCATATGTACATAACTATGTATTATGTATGATATAGTATTTGAGGTGTTACATGATTTGTTTTTTGTTATTTGAATGTTACATCTAATATTTTTGCATTTTATTATACTCTTTTTTTTATTAACTTGCTAGTATACCAAAACTGAGTTTAAGATAGAGAGATAGTTTTGATAACATCGGAAGACGTCGTTAGTTGTGTTTCTTCGATTATTATGTTCTGACTTCCGAGCTGAGCTGTAGATGAGAGTTGTAACTCTAATTCATGTATTGAATCTGACTCTTATCTTTCTTTTGAATCACCGATGATTTTTATTGTCTTGCCAAAGTAAAACGTGTAGCCTATGATGAAAACCAAATTTTTTTTTTAAATTAGTTATTAATAAATATTTTTGTATCTTTTGGGAATAATGTTTGTCACCATAAAAAATTTACAAATTTTTAATTATTTATGCTTTGCAGCTCCTTGGATAATGCTTGGTTGTCCCAATGTGTATATATTTTTTTTAGATTTTTATTATTTATGTTTCTATTGTAGTTCTTTATTATTTTAATTTTTTTTGGAAACTTTTTAAACATTTCTGGTGTATATATATTACTTTTCTGTATAAAATTTGTTTTGTTTTCATTAATCCTTGACCAATTTTATCCCGTATGAAGATTTTTTTTCCTAACTCTGCTCGAATTGCATTGATTCTAAAGTTATTAGGGTATGGTGAAAACTTCATCCATAGTTTTTGTCATGGCATCTCTATCATTTTTAAAATAAAATTCCTATATAGTAGAAATTTCAGTTGCAGGGAAAAGTACATTTTGGAAAACAAAAGTAATCATGGTGAGTTTTTAATATTAGATACTGGAAACACATTTGACAGGGCATAGTCTCTGCCCAAAAAAAGAAGAAAATAAACAGAAAACAAAAAGTATCACATAAAACACTTTTTTTTTTGCTAAACGATTTTCAAATTAAAAATCACACAAAACACTTTCAAATTAAAAAAAAAAACTTTAGTTGAAAAATACTTTCAAATTTTTCAACGTACTATATTATTTCACGTTTCTCCATTTTATGAAAGGCGGTTTGGAATTTAGGAAATGTTGGATATTGCACGCATGCAATATAACTGTTAACTTTCATCAGTTTCTGATATGCATGGACAATCTGATTTTCGGGTCAAATTCGAGTCGGATTTTGTCGGATTTGGGTCCTCCGAATCTTAGATATTTATATGTAATATGAACTCATCTGGTGTATTATCTATTTTAGAGATTTCACCTTAAAATGAATTGTTTCATGAAAAAACATACATCAGTTGATGATGGAAATGTTAAAAATAGGAGCAAGTTGTTCATTATCGAAGAATATGAATTTTCTCATCTATTTCATTTAAATCATAGAAAATGATGCATGTGTGATGATTGTAATTAAAATTTGTCGGTTTGGTTCGGTTAGAAAATAAATATATTTAATATATGTATGTTGTATTTAGATTTTAACAAACTCAATTTTTCTTATATTTAATAACAAATTTGCTCGGGTTTTCAAATAAAATTAAATAAATTGAGATTTTGTTTATTTATATTTACTTATATTTTATATGTATTTGTACCAATTAAAAATAAATTATTAGATTTAAATTTGGTTTATTTATTAATTTTTTTTTCTGACAAATTTAGAATGATAAGATCTCACAATTGGTTGTAACTTTACTATTTTGTAATTTTGTTGTAATTTTATGTTTTATATAATAAAATAGAAGTAAAAAAGAAGAACTCATTATTTGTTATACAGTAGAATCTCTATAAATTAATATTTGATATATTAAAAATCTTTATAAATTAATAAATTTCGCCGGTCTCAACTTGGGCCGGTTCAAAATTTGACACAAATCGATAAAATAATAAGATAATAATTTTTGTAAAAAATTCTATGTAAATATATAGTCCCATTAGAATTATAAATTAATAATTTATATGTATACATATTTTATATATGTAATAACCTATCATTATATTGTTTGTTTTTATATTCACAATGGAACTATCTTTTAACACTTAATACATTTTTGATGAAATTTAGTAATCAATACTATTAAATTAGAATCATGACCAATTGATATGGGTTGAGTCCAATCATTTTTAGGATAAAATTATATAATCATAATTATTTTTACTAATAAATTGATTTTGTAACTTCCACTTTAGTTCCTAATTTTTAGGATCAAGTTCTGTCAAATGTATAGTAATCGATGGTTATGGAGAAGTTACAAAAATAAAATCGATGGTTATGAATATGAAATATTATCCTTCTTTTTAGGTTATATCAAATAGCGATGGTAAATACTAAAATTAATGATTTAACATGTGTATCAATACATATGTTACTTTTTTTTTTTTTTTACATATGTTACTTTTGATCGCCTTTAGGTATATAATTATTCCTTTTGTTTGCTCGATTATTAAACTATAAATAATTAATCAATATGTTTTCTTATTATTATTTATTCATTTGATTCCTAAATATTTGCATTAATCAATGTGAGATTAATTATACTTCATGTCACTTTTAATTTTTAAAAATAAAACTGCACAATTATACTATTTTAAATTTTCATATGATTATATTCATATAAACATATAATATTTCACAAAATATATATTTATCAATTAACGTAAAAATATGTACAATTTTTTGTACAATTGTTTTTATCAAAATCAATAATATTAAAACAGAAACATGACATATTAATATATGTGTAGTTCAACTATTTTAATATTATTATTAAAACTTTTTATTAATCATTTAAGATAAATATTATACAAAGAAAAATAAAAATATAACTAAATATGCAAATATAAAAATTAAATTTCTAAAAAAATATAAAACAAAAAATATAAAAGGGCGGATCAGAATATAGTATTATATCTTAAACAACATTTAAGTTCTATGAAATATATATTATATACACCATATAATATAATAACATTAACATAAATGTAAAATTTCAAAAAAGACACAATTAATGTCTATATACTAAAATCATATTTTTATTTTAGAATAAATATATCTTAAAATAAGAAATCTATATAAGGAAATTTTTGTAAATTAATATCTATATAAATTAATAAAATTTCCAAGTCCCGGCATTATGAATTTATAGAGGTTCTACTGTAGTTTTATTATTGGAATCATATATGATTAGAATGATAAATATAAGTTAATTAGTTTTTAGTTATAATTTATGTACTCTTAATCTTAGATAATTTAGGCTTTTATATTCAACAATTATTAGCTATATAATTGATTTAAAATTTGTTTTGTCTTAAAAATTATTGAATTCCAAGATAGAAAATATTGTTTTATACACTTTTGACCTTATGATTTCGAAAAATTCTTTTTTTTGGTCAACGACGAAAAATTCTTTAAAACATGAAAATATGACTAATAAAGTGAGTAATGTACAAAATCATAGTTTGAGTCATTTTATTTCTTCGTGCCAGTATGAGAGTTATGATATCATGTGCATCTGAATATGCTGTATCTAAACTCATATTCACCAACTTTGTTAGTTGAAGTGAGAGAAGTTTGATCACCTCAAAACTTATAAATGTCCTTATTTTTTTTGTGCAACTATAAATGTCCTTATTTATAGTAAAAATAGACCATAAGCAACTTAATTTTTTACTGCAAATCAGTTTATTGCGTCTAAAGTAATCAGTTGAGTATTCTATTTGAGGTGTATGGTTACTCTGTTCCCACTTTTCTTTCAATCGTCAGTTCTGGTTTTGATTTGAACCACTTCGTTTCTCACATGCATGTTGTTATATAGAGTATAATGACCACCATCGCTGAGATTCTCTAAGATATAGTCTTCATGAACCATCTAGTTCCACGACTCAGGATCACAAGTGATTAAAATCAGTAAACCAAAACTAAGACCATTCTCCTTGCCAGATGCAAGAGAATCTCCCTAGTCAGTATCTATTCGTTTCTGTTCCTCCAAATTTTGTTGATCATTCCCTTGTATGTTGTATCTCTTGAGCCTCTCTTCTTTTCTTCTCAAGATAACTTGGCCACCCAAAGGTGACTCTCTCGGTCTCTGTCTTCTCTGCAGCTTCTCACCTCTGCCACCAAATGTAATCTCTCTGTCTCTGTTCCTGCGTATTCTTTACGCCTCTCAAAATCTAAATGTTACTGTTCCTGCAGATTTTCTAGAGTATTATCTACGATATTTTTTTGAATCAAAGGAAATATATTAATTCAAGAATTTAGAATCATACGGTGTTGGAATCAGTAAAAATGGCTTGTCTAAATGGGTTTCTAAATGGCTCAAGTTCAGAACACTTTCAAAATAGCACGCCATGTAATGCAACACTACATATTTTATAGCTTAGAGTCCTCGTAATATGTCTTCCAAGATATTAAAATTAAGTGACCATATTCCTTTCAAAGTAGACAAAATTATATAGTGGAAATAAGAACTATTGTTAATTTTATTATATTGCAACAGAACAACTGAAACATATAAAATTTTGGATTTGAAGCTTACCAGCTTTTTTCTTTACTTGCTGGTTTTAACTTAACCCTTGGAGTGGTAGTGTGAAGCTACTAACAAATATTATCACGTAGACTGAATTGAAAAACATTTCAAAAGTGCCTCTTTCTATAAGTTGAGTTATCACACCAGATGAGAGATAATTTCTTACCTTCTTCATACTTTTGATCATGTGAATCTTGATACAATGAGCTACGATAATTAAAAAAAAAATTCATGAGAGACGTTTCACTTTTGAAATCAAATCAAGAGTCATGAGCAAATTTATGTACGGATGAAGATAGGAAATCATGGATCTTTTTGTGAAGGATTTCCAAACCTTTGAACACATGCAATGAAATGTAATTGCATATGTAAAAGAAAAAAATTAGGTAAATAAATTCACAGCAGTTATCACGAATTGGAAGAAGGATGAAGTCACGAACTTGGGGAAAGAAAGTCGGCCGTGAAAGTCTAATGGAATATAAACATGGGTGATCTCTACACAGGAAGATAACTCATCTTTCAAAGCATTCTTGAGATTATACTCACTTTGCAAGCTCTGATATCCAGTAAGGCAAGTGCCAAACATACTGCAAAAATTTGCATATTATCAACATAAGCAAACACCTCTTACAGATAAAGAAGCTTTGGTATAAAACCCTCATACCTGGAGACGGTTGACTTTCCTTGGATTTCATGGCAATGGCTTTATTTTCTTGTGGATTTCATGCCATAGCATTATATAGGAGGAGAGCAAAAGGAGGTGAAACGAAACAATAAATAAAGGAATAAAGAGTATAGTGAAATGATACAGAGTGATATGTGGTAACTACAATTGGCAGGGATGCGAAGGGATATGTCATCTCGAATTGTTTTATTGTTCGAAGCCAAGCCTATAATGACCTGTTTTTCTGTGAAGACTAAAAACATGTGTGACATGGCAATTTGAAGGTATCTGATTGGAAGATTTTTTAATCTGATGTGGCATGTCTCTCTTTTGAGGATATCTTCCTTTTAGTATAGTATAGATGTCCTAAATATCATAATAATTATTATTATTTTAAAATAATAGTATATATATCAGTAACACAGGTTAATGTTTATTAATTATCTTAAATATCATATAAATATATATATTTCAAAATATATTTTAAAATAATAATATTAATTAAACTAATGAATTATCCTAAAATCGAGGAAGATATGAAAAATAACAAAATTAACCAAAATCATGGAGAAGATAACAAGTAAGCAAATTCACTTTTTCTAAAATCATGGAAAATATGAAAAGTAAAAAAATTAACTAAAATCATGGAGGATGTGACAAATAAGAAAAATCAATTCTCAAATAATAGTATATATATACACAACTAAACACTTATATGCCAAATTTTAATTTCAAAATAAATATTTAAGATCCCAAAATTTAACCCTACAATTTTTAACAACACTTGAGCATATGTTACCAAATTTTGAACCAATGTATACTCATGACTTACCATCTATATTCACTCATCTATGTGAAAAATAATTATTTCAATTAAATTTAAATGATCATGATAAATTGATTATATTTACATGATTTCAATTTATTTTTCATCAAAAAATTTTCAAAATTTTATAAATTAATTTTAATATTAAATACATAAGTAAATGTCTCGAGAAATCTCCGTGTAGAATAAAATTTCTCTGGATTTATAATCGTAATTATACTAGCTTTTTAGATTTTATACTTTTGCAAATGATTGAATTTAGACTATCGATTTGCATTTAAATTCAAGTTTTGGTCATTTTTGACAATGATAAATTATCAGTCCACATGTCATTTTTCAGTGGTGAACATGTTTTTAATGTTAAATTATATTGCGAAGAATTCCATTAAAAATAATAGAATTGTTATAAACCATTGGATGGACGGACATAACTGAACCGTACCGGACAGTACCGGACGGACGTACCGGACAGACAATACCGAACCGGACCAGACGCATGAGGAAGAAAGGAAGACTTAGACTTTACCATATTAATGCTTTGTATTAGGATAATACTATTTCCATTTATCTATTCCTTGTAACATGTATATATATAGTTGCCTATTGGCACATCAATAATAAGAAGAAATACAAGTTTTACAACACGTTATCAGCACGAGAGCTCTGAGAAAACTCTGAGTGAATTTCGAAACCTTTTTTCCCAGCAACCACCATAAACCCTAGAAATCAGACGAAACTTCAAAACACCGTATCTCCTCAACCCGACGGATCCAGACGACGAGCCACCTATCAAATTCAAGATCTCGACGAGACGAATCCAACGCCGTCAACCTCATCGCAATCCGATACCGGACGCGTTCTCACGAGCTATTACAAGAAGCGCCGTCAACTTGATTCAAAACCCTAATTCGGACGCAACTTCAAATCGACGTATCTCTCAAACTATAAGGATTTAGCCGACGTTCCATATATCAAATTGAAGCTCTCGACGAGAAGAATCCCGCGCCGCAAACCTCGTCTCAATCCGACTTCAGACGCGTTCTCCACCTCCGTTTCAATCCGCGTTGACAATTTCCTTTTTACTAAAGGAAACCCTAGCTGTCTTTCCATTCTCATCCGACCAGCACATATACCTGACCATCCGACGAATTGATCAGCACCCGATAAGCCACCAGACGATCCGACAGTTCATCCAACAGCCGGTAGAGGTTCCGGACGATCCGATCAGCCCGTTCCTTGCTCGCGATAGACGTTCAAGCCGTTCGCGGTTTTCTCTCCTCTCTCTAGGTGGTCCAGTTTCAGATTCTCTCCAATCTAAAGGTAAATAAAATCTGAAACACCCTTTGGATCGGAACCATATCAAAACAAATTTGGTTGTTTGTTAAAGGATTGAACATTAAAATTTGATGAACCTAAAAACCTAGGACAATTGAATCCTTAAATAAATTTGAGGAATTATGATTTGGTTTAGTTCTCCCGTTAAGTTGCTAGATCAAACGGTCATTAGGTTGTTAGAAGCACAAATATTCCTTATTCAATAAGAGATTGATTAAATCAATTAAAACCAAAACACTAAGTGTTCTTGGATCTCGAAAACCTTATGATCTGAATGATCAATCGGAGCCAATAGAAATCGATCACCCCTTAAACCCATCTTGGTCGATTTCATAAACTATAAATTCTATAAACTGAAATCTGAATTATTGATTTGTTGAAATTTCCTTTCTGCTAAAATGGAAAATTTCATTTTCTGAAAAAATAGAAAGTTTTCTTTTCTGAAAAAAATAGAAAGTTTCATTTTCTGAAAAAAAAAATAGAAAGTTTCCTTTTATAAAAAAATTTCCTTTTCTGAAAAGTTTTCAGCTTATGTTAAATTGCATATTCTATACTGAATTTGAAATAGGAATATTGCTAGAATGCTCACCATTGATCATTGATTGCTTAAAGGGATATTTCATGTTGATTGATTAATACTTGTTAGAAATTTTTGTTTTGGTTGGTGTGAACCATTGATATATTGAGTGATAAAATTTCTAAAATTATTTTCATGTTTGATTGATTATTTGAATGCATGAATTCTAAGAATTGATTGATTGATTGATTGATATGATTCAGATGTCAACCTTGGATTATGATACCCTAGAAATTTCTGGAGAAAATTATCTAGGATGGACAATGAATATCTCATATATACTATGGACAAAGGGTCTTGGGAAATGTATCATCAAGGATGATCATGGAACAAAGAACGAAATGGCATTAACAGTAATGAGCCATCATCTCATTGAGGAACTGAGAAATCAGTACCGAGATATAGAGAGCCCCCGATGCCTCTGGACATAATTAATATCCAGATACACTAAGGTGTTATTACCAAAGATAAGGCATGAGTGGATGGGCCTCAGATTCCGGGACTATGGGTCCGTGGAAGAATATAATTATACCATGTCCGAAATAGCTCATAACCTGATATTATGTGGTGAAAAGTTAACAAATGAGGAATTACTTGAAAAGACATTCTCTACAGCAGATCCAAGAGATCTATTTTTACATCATAGAGAGAAATGTTTCACCACATACAATGATCTGTTTTCATACTTATTACAAAGAGAGTGGATGAATCAAATAAAGAATGAGATGAGTGGTTATGAAGCAGATTGTGATGAAAGAGATAATAAATCCGAGGAAGCCACATCCAAAGTGACAGTTGGAGTGGCCGGCTTGACCATAGGCTAAAAGGCCATTTGACATCCTGAAATTTTGCTTTGTTTGTTTGTTTTACTTTAAATCTTATTATGTTATATGATTTGGTGTTTTTTATGAAAACCTTTATTGGAATTTTATTTATTGAATAATTTTTATTTATCTTAGAATTACAAAGTATAAAAATATCCACGAAAAATAAAAATAAAATTCTCCCAATAAATCTTGTTCTAGAAGGATAGTTAGACCACAGCCAAGGCATTGCCTGAAGGGCATTATATACACCCAATTTCGTGCCCATTGAGTACTAACAAGAAATGGTTTCCATATAGAAACAATGGGCAAAAGAGAACAAAAGGTTCCTACAGATTTTGAAAGAAAAATCGCCTAAGGCCTTATAAGAAAGTGGTCAAGACTATACATATATACTCTACTGATTAATACTATGCTAAGATCAGTATGATGAGAGGCAAAAGAGCCATGGTAACCAGTTGGTTAACCATACAAAATTACACTTAATGGCATGACCGGACTAGCCATCCGGATCGATCCAAACTTGATGCAAATAATTGAAAGGCACAAAAGAGTTATCCCATAGAATCTCACGTTGTGAAACATGTACACAAGGGAAGCTCATTAGGCTTAACTGTCCCAAGTATCATGAAATGGCATAATGGTTTATAGCATGTTCATGAGGGGGAGAATACACACCCGTGTGGTACATGACCATACTATAAAAACATGAACATGATCCGTGGGACATGGTCTATGACCATGGTAAATTAATACAAAGACAAGCCACGTCCATCATGATAAACCATCCGGTCGAGACCGGGATGGATGGACATGACGTGGACGCGGTCAACAATGTTCATACGACCATACCACGGACGATGAAACCGACCGGGTCGAGAACAGAACCATGGACAATCATTTGGCCGATTTCCTATAATACAAAGGCCACAACCTAATGCTTGGGAACACACTGATATACATGTGTAAAGACAATATGCATCAGGCCATATAGTGAGCATAGATATTCCCATCTCAGATTGAATACGGGTCACGACCAGACATATGAAATCTTAAATAGATTTAACCACCACATTCATATGTGCTTTCTAAGATAGAAACTGAGATAAGAATTGGGAATATATGTTGGATAGGAGTATGACTTTCTCCCACGAATTTATATGAAACCTTGAGCCAAATATGGGTGATAAGATTAAATGGCCAGGTTCACGGATTGCATGAGTAATCCGACTGTCCAACATCAAAAGTGAGAAAGCTATAAGCTGGATAAAGAGTAAGAGATTGGTATTAACCATCATTGTCTTGGCAAGATCCTCGGACTAGAAATATAATCTAAGACGTCCAAAGAATGTGATCAAATAATGCAAAAGCTAGCAGAACTAGATGCCAGACACATTGACCCAAAAGGAAAGAAAAGAATGACTAAATATCATACCAGCTTATGCACCACGAAATTTGATGTCCTAAGAGACACAATCAAGTTGCTACAGAGTCTATACAAGATAGACCAAAGTGTTCCATAAGATAAAGGAACGTCGGATAGAAAGAAATGAAAAGGTGCACAGAATGATATAAATCCGAGTTCAAAAGGGAACCAGTCCGGACATGGAGATAAGGCTGGCCAGCTAACCATCTAAGGTACCAGACCATGTAGTTTGGGACGCCAAACTGCAAGGAAATAAAGGTCCTAGATAATGAAATCTCAAATCGATTTGGACATGTCTGGAACACAATGGAACCATATATAAGAGTGTTAACACCACTGATGTATTTACATATAAGAGAACTCATAAAAGAAAGTAGCACTTGAGTATAAGATATAATGCGAGGATCATAAACCCACGAGAGTACTCACAAAGAATAAAATGGACGTGGGGTTTAAACTAAAGAAAGATGGACGTATTGGCCATAAAACGCCATCAAGTGATAAAACCAGTGAATGGGTCATGTGAGGAAAGTAAACCGTGAGATAAGGACATGGTCACGTGGTCTAAGACGTGCATGTGCCTATTTACAGCATTTGAACATAGCTGATTACACAAGGTTACTCACAGAGACCGAAAAACAGTTTATAAGGAGATATACTCCTATGTGGTAGATGCTACTACTCAAATTTGAAATTGACAAAGGTCTGGTCATAAGTAAGAGATAAAAACGTAGTAAGCAAGCATATGGATCACTGGATCAAATATTATAAAGGTACCATAAAGATGAGAAAAGAAATTCTCAATGAACAGCATTGTTCCTAAGCTGTTCATGGACTGAATCATTAAGCAGCTGTATAAGTAAATGATCTGTCTAAGAACAATCCAATTCAGTCCATACATACTTATAAGAAGTACAAAATCCCTTGTGTTTGGAACCAGCCTAAAGAGAGGTTGATACAGTTTATTTCTAGATCTCAAAAGATCAGCTATCATGTAGTAGTCCATAGGCACGCCTAGCAAAGGTCCATACAAACTAAGGACATGGGACTGCATATACAGATATAGCCGTATGAGAGAAGTACCAATCACCATGTGATTGGTCATGGTCTATGACCCAATGGTCTACGACAAAGGCTTGATAGCAACACACCAACAACATCTTAGACATCCATCAAAGGTTGTGTGTGTGTATAAACAAGATTGATTCTTAAGACTATGTATATAAAGACTGCAATAACTCATAGCAGAGACCATAGTCGTGGGTATGTGTATGAGATCAGCACACCCTAAGTAAGATATAAGATGGTCACAGCAAAAGGCGAAGAGAACCATTATGGTTCACGCCAAAGACCATACCAAATCAAAGACTATGTCCGGCTTCTTTCCAGCCGAATCATCCATGAGAGATGACTAATTTTATTAACCCAAAACGTGGTATGACTTTTGAGGTATCAACTATCAGTATGGATAGTACATATGGCAAGAAAGATTGATTGCCAAGAATAAGGTCCGATGAGTGTACTTGGTTATAGAACCAAAGTCTAATGAGTATGTAAAACTCATTGTAGTAATGATCACTGATCAAGTCATGATCTAAGACACTCATGAGAAAATTATGGACGTGTATAGACAAGGTCTATGACACAATATGGATCGACCAGTTCAGTACATTTTCGATAGTACTTAAGAGAAATATCTCACTGTCCATAAACGACCAGGTCATACTATAGGACAATCCATAAACACTTATGGATGAGATCCGACCAAGTAAAGTGGTTAGTAGTCTAAGAGACATACGTTTTTGGTCAAGGACCATAATGGTCGACCATATTATAAGTTGGACGACATAAGGCACAGTACGTCCAAGTGTTCTTCTGCGAAATTCTAAGAGAAAGAAACACAGACACTCCAAGCTCACTGAATCAATATTTACAAGTCCTTACACAGACATCTTCAGTGATGCATTCATCAGGGGGAGTAGTGTGTGTTGTACTCTTTTTCCTTCACCAAGGTTTTGTCCCACTGGGTTTTCCTGGTAAGGTTTTAATGAGGCAACATGAAGCACACTATGAACTCTGAAACGGTTATGGCGTCCAAGGGGGAGTGTTATAAACCATTGGATGGACGGACATAACTGAACCGTACCGGACAGTACCGGACGGACGTACCGGACAGACAATACCGAACCGGACCAGACGCATGAGGAAGAAAGGAAGACTTAGACTTTACCATATTAATGCTTTGTATTAGGATAATACTATTTCCATTTATCTATTCCTTGTAACATGTATATATATAGTTGCCTATTGGCACATCAATAATAAGAAGAAATACAAGTTTTACAACAAGAATAACCATTTGTTGTCGATGAATACGTCAAAGAAGAGAAACTCCATTAAAACTACAGGTGATTATAGTCGTAGGTTCTTTACTATTTATTTTCACCTCTGTATCCACCAATTTATCTTCAGCTACTCCCTTATTTCCGTGATTCTAAAGATAGAGTACTTTCATAGTTCTATATAAGAAATCTTGAGTTTTAAAAGATTAAACAAAAAAAAAAAATACTTTTCTCATAAAATGTCAAGATTTCAAAATTTGTTATGTTTTACGATCCTTCTTGCAACCGTAACCTTCTTCAATGTAGCTTCAGCTCACGTAAAAATTAAACTTGCTTTACCACAGACCGGAGGTCCAATAAATGTGGGTGATGTCGAGCTTTATACTGTTAAGGTTGTGTCTACTTTCGTGGCCGACCTCGAAAAAGAATGCGCCAAGACAGAGAAGGTTAGGCACTTCTTCGAAAAGGTTAATGAATTTTCAAAGTGCGTATGCTCGGTCTCTAAAGTGAAGGATCATGAGTCTCACATGAAGGCTAAGGCAGGTAGCCTTTTCCAGGCCATATCAGCTCTAGGTTCTGATGAAAATGGATCTAAAGGAGGAAAGGTAAGTGATCAAATGCATTTGTTTTGTCCATAAAACCGAGAAATTTCTATACAATTTATTAGGGTTTATGCATAAATTTAAACCGACACGTTCTAGTCTAATACTGAAATATACAACTATTGGTTTACTTTTCACCCCAGACGAATCGAATTCGAAATAGAAAGAAAGTCTGCTCTTTTTGATATACATAACACAAAACATATAAACCCTAAAACAAAAGAGAAAACCTATAAATCAAATGACTTGTCCTAGAAGTTATGGCCTAACAAATGTTCTGGTTCCTTTGGTTTGCTTAGGTAAATAAGCTACAAAAGGAGAAAACTGAAGCCATGGAAACCGTCAAAATGTTGCAATCTATTGGTGAGAAGATTACCGGCGGGAAGAATAACGAAACAGAGATGAAGGAAACCTTAAAACTAACCACAAAACAACAAAAAGAAATAAAAGATGGGATCTTAGAATGGCTTAATGTAATTAATCGAATCGCAAAGAAAGCAGATGAAATTAGCATGAAATCTTCATCTATATCTGAAACAAAGAAAGAGAGCAAGGAAGAAAAATCTGTAGGACCACGAATATTGGCTGAAACAAAATCTTCCACCAAAAGTAATAAAAATTCTGACAAGGGGAGCGATAATAAGAAAAACAAAAAAGGAGAATCAAAGAAGAAGAAGAAGAATGGCGGTAAAGAAGGGCGTGATGGCTCTGCTAAATCTAAAAGAGGAAGTGATGATAATAAAAACAGCAAAAACAAAAGAAAAAGTAGTGATAATGCTAACAAGAATCAGCAGACCAAGTATGGTAAGGTAGAGAAAAAGAAAGGAGGTGTTGAGCAATCTCGTAATAAAACAGCAGAAAGAATTAGGGCTGAGGAGGCCGATGAGTTGGACTAGAAGAAAGGACTCTGCGGTCTCTCTATCTTTTTTCCAAAATTTTGTCGTTAAATAATACTGAAGATGGAAGACTTAGTTTAAAGATATATCATATATGTGTTTACTTTTTTTTCTTAAATTTCTTTTGTATATAATGACCATAGCAATATAAGCTGCTAGATGGTGACGAAGATAAGGTCATAGATCCGATCGACATGAGATCGTGATCTTTATTTTTTTGTAATTGATTTTTTCTTATCAATAAAGTATTTGTCATTCTCGTTACTTTATCATTGATGCAGTGAAACATAATTAGAATCACATTGCAGTCGTTTTACGGTTGTATACAATTGTTTTTGTAGAGTGGTGTGTGAAAATTAGAAAGATGATTCACGAGACCCAAGAGCAAACCCGTCTTCCTTTAAGGCTGGTGAAGCATGGCCACATAATATAAAAACAAATCTGTAAATGATCAAAAACTGAAAAACTAGGGTTTCACATTCATGGGTCCATAGTCTTCTACCTAGCATCGCCTCTGATTGTTTACTGTTTAGCTACGACTTTCGTACTCACCACGATGTATGTATGACTCATGTCGGCAGCGATGCAGTTGTTGGTGTGGAATGTTGATTAATTGATTTGTGATTGTGCTTACTAACTTGTATATTCATAAGAATTTATAGAATAAATATGCATGTAAATCAACTATATTTTTGTTTTATTTGTAAGCAATCAAGTTATTTGGTATAGATACGATCTTAAGCTTGGTCCTATATTTTGTCGGAATAGATTAGAATATCATGAAACACCACTCAACAATTTTCGTCTATTATGTTAATTTGGTGTTGTTCTCCATAAATTGCTATTGAATTAAAGAACTTTGAGAGGGTCCAAGGAGCCATTTGCATGATTGATGGCAAAACCATTTAGCCCACATGAAGTAATAATTAACCTGGCCAATCTCTCTGTCTTGATCCACATGCGTCCCCTACTTGCATTTATTCTCTAAATTAGCCATTTTCACTGAAACTGTTCTCGTTCATCGTACTAGATTTTGAGCCATACCGGTTCAACAATAAAGGAATCGAGACGTTTCAATCAAGCCATGAAATCCCACCGCTACTTCTCATATGTATTCATGCTAGCTCTCGCTTCCTACCTAGGTGACAACTTTCCTCCTACCATTATTGCTTTCGCTATCCATCCAGTTTTTTTGCTTAACCTCCTATGATCCGATGCTAGGCTATCATCTCTCTCTAGTATTTCGTTGGATTAATTTTTATTTCTTTAAATATGTTTAGGGTGGACTAAAATTTCTATTAGGAAATGCATCTCAAATCTTTTTTTTTGTCAACACTCTTTTTTATAAAAGAGGCCCCTTAAAGGCAAATTACAAGGGAATACATAACCCCAAATATTAAAACAGTACAGACTCGAAAACAATATAATCTAATTTAACATGAAGTCCATCTTTAGTCCATACATTCTTCTCGAGTCTCTACTATCAACTCAGCTAGGGCTGGGCAAAAAGACCGAACCCGAAGAACCGAACCGAATCCGATCCGAAAAAGTAGTACCAAATCCGAACCGAAATTGATAAAAAATTCGAATGGGTTCAAATTTTTAGTATTTAAAGAACCGAATCCGAACCCGATCCGAACCGAAATATTTCGGATACCCGAATGTATCCGAAATAGATTATTATACCTATATATATTAACTAATTTTAAATTTAATGTATATTAAAATGCATCCAAAAAATATATGATACTTTTAAATTGTCCAAAATATTTGAAATATATATAAATAGTCAAAAATACATGTTTGAATAGTTAAAGTATTCTACTCAAAACACCAATACTATTTAAAATATATATTGATTCTCATTCCAAATATTCAAATTAAACCAATTTATATGTTAAGTTTTGGTATTTTGACACATGTTATTCAAATTTATATGTAATATATTATTTTGTTTATAAATTTTGTGAAGTTTAAAATATATAATGAATTTCAAAATTTTAAAACTAATTTAAATGGGTTATCCGAATCCGAACCGAACCCGCAAAGATCCGAACCGAACCCGAACCAAAATTTAGAAATACCCGAATGGGGGTAAAATCTTTGACTCCGAAAACCCGAAACCCGAATGGATATCCGAACGCCCACCTCTAAACTCAGCTATCGACGCATCTCCAAAATAGAAAAGTGCTGACACGCGTCTTCATTAGATTTTGCACTTGACTTTATAAGGATTGAGAAGCTGCGTGTCTCTACGCGCCACCACGTTACCTGAAGATCCTTTCACAACGCCACCAGTGAAACACGATCATCAGATGCATTCTAGGGCTTGACTGATTTTTCCCTTATCCATCTTTCGCCTAAACCGTCTCTTAAGCCAGAACCTTAGTCATTCATCGGGAAATAGCTCAGGAAAAGACTTAGTTGATGACCTAATATAGGATCTTTACCGGACCATCTTGAAGATGCCAATTTATCTAAATCCCCATTAGAGACAGCCAAGGTCAATCTGACGTCACCGCTTCCTTTCAATGAAGGAGACTCCACTTCAGAGTCTATTAACGACTCCACAACTTAAATTAAGCAGAGATTGATTCCTTTTTAAAAAAGAAGCAAGTGCAAACCGAGAGAAAAGAGATGATTTCTACTTAAAAGAACCGGAATTAAAAATTATTTCTGTGAAAGTGGATTTTTAAAACTATTTACACAATCTTCATCGGAGAAAAAAAGAACATCCATGAAAGCTTTACTCCGATTCCGATTGAACAACACAACAAAAAGTCGCCTTCGCGAAAAAGAGATTCGCCAACGCGAAAAAAAAGTTCGCCTAACGAAAGTAGAGATCGACCACGCAGGTCGAGAATATATACAACAAAAAACAAAAGAGAAGATAGTAACCGGCGACGATAGCCACCGACCACCGGACGACAATTATTTTGTGGAAAAACTCTTTCTAGAGAGAGATCAGAGAAATTGAACAGAGAAGTTGGATAGCGTCTTATAAATGCATCTCAAATCTAAAGTGTCTTTTGGGCAACATTTGTAGTTTCTTTATTTAAATTTAAAGGCACTTTCTTTTAAAAACAAACGATAACCAAGTGGTGGTATCCTATTGATAATTTATTTGGATTTGGTGTATACTCGTATCGATTATGAATTCGTTTCTTTTTAGAGACTAAATTATCCTTACTTAAGCTAGTCTGAGTTGGGGTTTTCAAGTAGTTTACATGGTGGTCCATAACACTACAAAAAGAAATATTTTTCTTAGCGAATAAAAGACGCTATCTAATAATATGATAACGGTTTATGAAGTATATTAGATAGCATTTTTCCGCGCTGCTATTTTATTTTTTTGTATACAATTAAATATTTTTAGTAGCGTATAATTTTTGCTATTGCTACATTATTAAAAAATAAAAAATAATAAAAAATATTTATAAATTTTAAATTGAATTATTCATAAACTAAAACTGGTTTACATGTAAGAAAATAAACCAAAAGTAAACCAAGTTTAAACCTAAACTTGTTTGCTAACTAAACCTAATAACAAAACCACACCGCCGCCATCAACCACCATTTGCTGTGACGACCAAGCCCTCATATCTCTCTCTTCTTTCCTTCAACGCCGGAGACCGCAACGGAATCACCACGACTATTCCCACTCACTGTCGTCAAGCTTGTCTTCGGCTCACCACTGCTAAGCTCGTCACATACACAACCGTCAGATTTGTCTCTGGCTTGTCTATCCTCTCCGCCACACCTTTGTATCATTCTTCAAGCTTCTATTCTCTGACCATACTCCACCAACTATAGAAAGCAAGCTCTCCAACTAATCAAAAATTAAAACAATTTAATCAGTTATAAACCCTATAAATCGGTTTCAGATCTATATTGATTTCTACCTTATTCTCGAGGATGAATCAAAAGCAATGGAGAAGAAACATATTGAAGTGTGGATTGAAGATCTTCAAGACGCTTCTTGAGCAAAAGGTCTCTTACTCTTGGATTTCCAGATCTCGACCATGTTATCTTCTCTTCTCATTCGTCCTTCTTCAGACTCAACCGCCATATGAAGAAGAGTAAGACGAAGAAGAGATGGTGGTGGTGGTGGTGGTTTAGAGAATAAGAGCATCTCCAACCCAACTCTATTTTTACTCTAAAATAAAGTTTAGAGTAAAAAATGCTCCAATAGTATTCTATTTCTTACTCTATAATAGAGTGAAAAATAGGTTTACTCCAAATATAGAGTAAATTGTTTTTTGTTTGTTCATCACTCTATTTTCTACTCTAAAATAGAGTACCATTAGAGCAAATTCTATCTCTATTATAGAGTCACTCTATTTTAGAGTAAAAAATAGAATAAACCCTTGGAGATGCTCTAAGAAAGCGAGATGCAAAGAAACGGAAAAGAAGAAGAGAAAGAAGAACAAAATTGAAAGGAAAGAAGAAAATCTGAGACAGAGAAATAAATTAGAAAAAAAATTGATTAATTAACCGTGGCGGTTGGATGAACATAAATCAAAGGCTGAAAGTAAAGATCTTTGTCACCCCACATTGACCAATCAGAAAACAGAGTGGATCATAACTTTAAGATCCAAAAGAAGACCTTCGAGATGCAAAAGAAGATCGTGTGATTCGTAGAGAACCATTAGTACAAGTCCAAATTTTTTTACTAAATTTTAAATATTTGTTTATAAAATAACACATTAATTAATTCCGTAATTAGTAATTTAATATTATAATAAATCAATGTTGATTATTATTCTAAAACAAGAAAATAAAAAATTATATACTATTTTGAATAAATTTTATAATTATATTCTATATTATATAAAAATAGAAGTGATTTATGAATTAAATATGACAAAACTATATTAACTAGGTTAATTAAAAAAAATTAAAAATTAATTCATTTAAATAAATTATCACTCATCATTAAGATGAGTTAAAATTCCTAAACTACATGTTATTTTAAAACAAAATATAAATTTATTAACATAGGTTAAAATTTTATATCTACAATTATATGTTATCTTTTTATTTATTTTGAAACTCTCAACAACATATTGTTTAAAAATGTTTATATACAAAAATATAATGGTATATAATAACATTTAGTTCATATGCTATTTAAAAATGTTACTAGAAAACTATGAAATTTTAATAATTCATTTAAAATATTAATTACAAATCAAATTTTAATTATAAATTTATTTCTTTTATTTTAATTATAACAAAATCTGCTGAGAAAATTTTATAAAACATTACCAAAAGTTCAAATATAGAAAAATTACCAAAATTTCAAATATTTGTTTTATAAAATAATGTATTAATGTAGTAAAAAATTAAAATTCATGTAATCTTTCAAACTCAAAAATATTTGTATAATTTTCTAAAGTTTTTTTGAAAAATATATAATTTTGAAAATAAATATTCAGACTAAAAATAATAAAATTTTAAATTTTATAAAAGATAAAACTATAGATAATAAAGAATAACCTTTTTGGAATACATCACGAAAAACAAACTATATATGTTGTAAAAATTAAAATAATCTAATATTTTGAAATCTTAATTAAAAAAAGAAAAATTTATACCATAACATCCATAATATATTATATCAATAAAATTTACTAAAATAATATGATAGACGATACTATGTATAAAATTTAATAAACTAATAAGACAATATTATTTAAACAAAATAGTGTTTTTACTTATAAATCCCGAAAAATACTAAAATGATATATGTTAAAGTATATTTTACTTATTCTGAGTTATCACTGAGAGTTATCTTGAACACATTTGTTTCTATTCTATTTATTTTATGATTTTGTTTTGCTTGGATATGTTTGAGTAAACACATTTGTTAGATTTATGATTCAAATAGGTTTTGAAGGATTAGCCCCAAATATAAATACGCGAGCATGTGATATTCATCTCAGAAGATTCCTCTTAATGCTTGTATAGGAGTAGTTAACCTATACATGATAACAAAGATAAAATCATTGGATCTATCTTTTTGAGCTAGGAAATTGCTGGAAACAAGCGACATCTGATTTGGCAAACTCCTTAGCAAACTGTTATCAACCTCGTGCTTAAAGCTTACTAGTAGTGCATCGATCGATATTCCTATAGAGTCATCGATCGATAGACGCGAGGCAATGTCGATCGATACATGCGACAGCAAGTCGATTGACGCCTTTCTATGATTCACAACGAAGGTGTTTCATAGATTCTAGTAACAGATAATCATAACGACAGTTAGGTTATTGCACTGTTGGGTTCTTTAATATCATGCAATATATGCATTCATACTACTATAATCCCAATAACCTGAATAGTAATCCTAAGTCTAGCGCCTTAATCATACTTGTTAAACCCCCAAACAATCAATTGAGTAATTGTCCTGCTCAAACCAGTTTTAATTTACTTGTTATTTACTGTTTTGAAATCTCCAACCTAACTTAGTTACAATAAGATTTAGTGATTCCTAGCTCCCTGTGGATTCGATCCCTAAATACTACGACTTGACTTTTTTTTATGAGAGTAAGGTCGCTCTAGGGTAATTTGAGCACGTATCAATATACATGTTTTTAAGTCAGGTATGAATCAGTTCTTATTGGGTCAGGTCTATTCGGATCAATTCTTTTCGGGTCTGAGTCTATTCGAGTCTGTTCTTTTCGGGTCAGTTTTTTGAGTTGGTTCCGGATCGGGTTTTTGCTTCCCGGTTAAAATACTCAGACCTAATTAAATACTATCATTTTAATAAGCATAGTAAAATTTAAAATTATATAAAAATTCATCACAACTACAAAAATTATAAAGAGTATTCTTGTTATGCTCTTATTTTTGTATTTTTATTTTATTTTGGTTCTTTCTTACCATTTGATTCAACTATAGAACTAATATTGTCAATTTTTATATAAGTTATTATATCAACAAAATCTTCATTTAAATTTTCAAAATATAAAATACATAAATAGATATGCAGGAACAAAAAATATGTTTGATATTTCATTGATATTAAGTAATTATAAAATTATATGCAGTTAAATTATGAATTTTCAAATATGAAAGGATGCGCATAAATTGATTAAATTAATTTATACGAAAATATTTATTACTTTTTGAATAAATAATACATGATTTTTATTGATCATATATTTTAAAAGGATACAAAATATTAATATATAACAGTTTATAAGACAAATATTAGTTATTAAATTTATTACTTATTATCAAATGTTAAAATAAAATGTAATATTGTATATATGTTTTTCTATCAATGTAAATATTATTATTAGTGAAGTTAAAGAAAATAAATGATACAAAGTACACTGTTTATTAAAATACTTACATAAATATATTTGGTTTATATATTCTCTTCTATAAATATGATTATATAAAATGATATTTGTAGTGTTTTTGATGTAAAACAAGAGAGAATAAGGATGTAGGCAACAATGTCCTTAAACACACAACGATTAAACAGATTCCGGTTGACGACAATGAACTTTTATTGATTTCTAGAGGTTGAATACAATAAAGAACTGAGATCGAGAACTACAATTGAGATCGAACTAAAAAGGATCTAATGCGAGCTTGATGAGGTCAAAATATATTGTGAGCTCTCTCTCTAGGGTTTTTCACGTATCCATTTACTTTGTCTTGACTTTTTTTTATAAGGACTCGACTCCTCGATCTTTTCAGCTGCTCCCTCGATCTTTGGAACTTCTCCCTCCATAATCGATCTCATTAGGTGTGGATTATAATTCTCTTGTACAGTGAGCCTTCCTAAATTTATGATCTCTCCGGCTCATCTTTCTATTCGGCCTAAGATCCATGCTCGGTCTCTCTTTGGTTGAAAGCAACTTGTTTGCTGGTTTGGACCTTCTGCCCACTTTATTTGTGGTCGATTTTGGATCCAACATATAGTATAAAGACAAAAAACGCTATTCTCTACTACTATTAAAACCGTTTTTTTGTAGTGTTATAAAATTACTTTTGTTATTAGTTGAAAGGCATTTCAAATTTGGAAGGCAGTGTGGTATGCTTCCGGATGATCTACTCTGTAACAATAGTGTGTTCCTTTTAGAGCTGATCCGATTAACCGATAGGATTTATCCAAAAAAACAAAGGATTTTTTAGTGTCTGAGTTCGAAAAGATCTAATTGGCTATAATCGTGCATGTGCTCACCGGTTTGATGATCTAAAGTGAAGTGATTTTTCCACGATGAAAATATTTTATTGGCTAATGCTGAATATATAGCGGCTGGACATATCATTTGGTCATTAGGCGGTTGGGTGCATCATTTCGAAGTTATGATAAGAAATCTTACCACACAATGATAAGACTTGCAAACCAAAAGGAAATGATTAATGCAAAATTCAACTAACTCATTACCTTCGTTAGCATAATGATTTCGGGATCACACCATGCGACACTTTTTTTTTTTTTGACGAACTACCATGCGACACTTTTTACATTCGTAGTTTCATTTTCCTTTGACAGTCTAGAAAAATCTTTGTAGTAATTCCGCATATCGTTATGGGTTTCCTGTATTACGTGCTTTTCTTTAATCTACGCATACAATTAATTACTACAGTTCATTCCAGTTAAACACTGGTGTGTGTGTGTTAATGTCTCCGTGCCGTGTTAATTTCAGATCAAATGCATATAGCTTAAATAATAAATAATAAATAGTTGACGGAGATGAACTAACCACCATTAATTTTCATTTTATACTTGGCATGTAGTTTGCTCAAAGAAAAAAACTTGGCATGTAGTAATCTAAAACCTCTGATGAACTCTGCATCCTATAATCGACAAGAAGCTATACATTATTTGAAATTCGATCTTCATATCTAGATGTAGATGCCTTTAAACCATAATTAATAGACTATGGTGTTTCTACAAATATATTTTTTTTTAATTTATGTATATAACCCTAAAACTTGATCTATTAAAAATTAAAAGAATATTTATGCTAAATATTTTTATCAGGCATTGCATTAAATGAGAAGATATAATCAATTATTGCACTTCAAATTAATGCTAAACGTATATTTAGTTATATTTTTATTCACGAACATTTATATAGCTTAACCAAATAAGTGTAATTTAAACAGAAAATTTTTGAAAATGGCTTTTGAAAAAGAAAACAAAGTTCTAAAACATATATGTGACAGGTTTGATGAGGTCACCGGAGAGAGAAAGAATTCAAAGAAAGGTTTTCTTTTTTGAGAATAAGAATTCAAAGAAAGGTTGAATAGAATTCCTAGTCTTTTCCGTTTGCCAATAAACACATTTAGATGTGCAAATAAATTAAATACCTTTCCTAAGTTCTTTTCTTTTCAATTATAATGTATCCTAATTTAAGTATATAAAAGTTTGACTAAAAACAGAGAAAGTTAATAAAATTAAAGAAGTTTCTATCCTCAGAAAAAAAACATTATCACCAAAGCAAGAGTCAATTCAAAAAAATGAATCTACCAAAAAAACAATTAAAAATCTCTTAAATGCACAAAATTTTTTGTTTCGTACCATACGATTCTCTCTCTATAACTTGTAGAGAGATTGAGAAAGCGAGTAGGACCATACAACCACATCGTCCAACGAAGAGAGAAAGGTGGAAAACGAAGGAGATGATGATGATGATGATCATGGAGATTCTTCTGTGATCCACGAATCGTCTCTGTTTCACATATTTGTCCAAACTCAAAAGAAAAACGAGTTGTCGGTTTCTTAGGAAAAAAATAAAAAAAGAAATTAAAAAAAAAAGGCTCTGCTTTCTCTTTCTTTCGTCTTTTTCTAGATCGCATTTTTCTTAACTGTCGTTTCTTTTCACAAATCTCGCCAAAGTTTGTGACATCTCATCGAATTTAGCAAACCCCCTTGTCTCAAAATCTAATCCTTTGCGTCAATCTCGCTCCAAAAAAAAAATCAAACCTCTATTTCCTCTGTTTTGTTCTTTCCCTTTTGCTCTGTTTTTTTTCTTTCCGATCATTACAATGGGCTGCGCAAGCTCCAGGCACAAAAAGCGTTGCAGTGATTGTCGAGGAGGATTATCTCCAGTGGTTGTTCCCCGAAGCTATTCAATGCACGTTCACCATCCGGCGCAACACACCGGAGATAGCCATCACACGGTGGCTCTCACATCCTCCACCGTCGGATCTCTCACCCTCTGCGATTCTCCTTTCAGGCACATCGAGGAACACTTGGAAACCATCAGAGAAAAGCGAGTCGTCTCCGAGGAGAAGAAGCTAATCTCAGGTGATGGGTTCCATCAGAATGATAAAGAAACAGAGAAGTTGCAGTCTAAGATAATGGAAGCAAAGGTCTGGTCGAGTATGATGAACGAGAGGATCCCCAAGGTGGTGGTGCCTAAAACTCCGATTGTGACGCCTCCGGGTGAGCCAGAGACGATCAACACGTGGGAGTTGATGGAAGGTCTTGAAGATGCTAGTCCTTTACGACCACCTGATCATCTGAGAAGCTTCTCCTTTGATGTTGTTCGTGTCCAACCTTGTGATGATGATGATGATCGACCTAAGTCAAGGTTCCGTGATTTGGATCCTCCTGAGATCGTTTCCACTTTCAGGAAATCGCTTCAAGAACTCCCTGATGATCATCCTTTTCACATCCGGATCCCTAATGTGGATCCGGTATCCGGGTCTTCAGACGGAGAAGAAGGGGAATTTGGAAGGAAGCAAGACAAGGTGATAGTTTACTTCACAAGTCTTAGAGGTATAAGGAAGACATACGAAGACAGTTGCAACGTCAGGGTGATACTAAAGAGCTTAGGAGTTCGTCTCGACGAGCGCGATGTGTCGATGCATTCGGGTTTTAAGGATGAGCTGAAGGAGTTGTTGAGGGATGAGTTCAACGGTGGCGTTGGAATAGCCCTGCCTAGAGTTTTCTTGGGGAACAAGTATCTTGGTGGAGTGGAAGAGATAAAGAAGTTGAATGAAAATGGAACGCTTGAAAAGGTTGTAGATGGTTGCGAAAGGGTCGAGGATGGGTTAACGGGTTGTGGGATTGAATGTGAGGCTTGTGGTGATGTTCGGTTTGTGCCGTGTGAGACGTGTTCAGGAAGCTGTAAAATATACTATGACACTGAAGATGAAGATGCAAAGGAAGAAGGAACAGAAGAAACAGAGTATGGGTTCCAAAGATGTCCACATTGTAATGAGAATGGGTTGATCAGATGTCCTATTTGTTGTGATTAAGTCCTTTTGAACACACAAATCAAATTCATCTTTTTTTCTCTCTTTTTCTTTTTTACTTTGGGGTTTAAAATTCCGTTTGGTGGGATTTTTGGTGCTGAGACTGGAGAATTTATTGTTGCTGTACAGTGATGTTCTGATTGATAGTGAAAAGAGACTAGGTTAAAAATAAAAATGTATATATTTTTGATTAATTTGGAGGATGGGGTGTTGTTATTATTCCAAAGCAAAACCAAAATCAAACATAAAAAATATATATTCTTCAATTTTGTTCATGGGAATTGATGTTCTTATGATTTCTTATTTCATATGAATTCTGATCAATATTTGAATTGGCTTTAGGAAATGAAACAAAACAAGCAAACCTTTATATCAAGTAAAGAAATTTTAAGTATCAATTATTTTTAATGTTTGTTCTTGGGTGAAAATAAATATTTCGGAAACCTGCGGAGTATTAAATAGTATCATCTCTTGCTTTTCTGCTGATCTCATACTTCTTCCCTTTTATTTCATGGAAGTTGTGTTTTCGTAATGTTTCTGTATTTCATAGTATGAATTAAGATGCCAAACATGCATATTTGAATTGGTTTAAGGAAAGGAAACAGTGAAACAAAACAAATCAAACTCAAACAAAACCTTATATGCAAATGATTTTTAGACAAAGTTTTAAGTGTTTATCAACTTTTAATGTATGTTTTTTGGTCAAAATTAACATTTATGAAACCTATGGAGAATTAAGCAGAATCATTTCTTGATTTTGTGTTGATCTCATTTTTGTGATAATTTTACATCTTTCTTTGACTAGCCTGTAGATTAATATTTGTTCAATCTCGAACATTGACTAAATGTATATTTTTTCACACTCCATGGTTCATTTAACTTAGACTAGATTGCAAATTAAGGCAAGTTGAGACTGTAGAGTTGGTGGAGAGGAAAAATCAGCAAATAAAATCTGACCTCTGAAGAAAGGTGGTGTGTAATCAAACAAAACACTAGAAATTGAACATGGGTCAACATCACTTTTCTCTTTAAGCATGTTCCATCCATTATGGTTAATTAATTAATTCCAAGCAAAATAAAGCAAAATCAAGTTGTCAAACATCTAAATAATTATTGATTTTAAGTTTTGCTTATACTTTATTTACCAAATAGTCTTACAGAGAGTGTTGTGATATAAACATTACTAGATTTTGATCCGCGTTGTCAAAGCGCAGAATTTGTATCTTTTAAAAGTTTCGGTCAAATTTTGTTAATTATAAGTTAATATAATCTATTTACAGTTTTGTTGATTTTATATTTTTAAAATATACTTATATGTTGAACATGATATAAAAAGATGTATTATACTCATATAAACTATTTTATGAATTTAATTTTTTTTTTTAAATTCTAGTAATTGTTAGGTAATTTATTTGTTATTAATAATTTTTATTATATATTAATTTGTTAAGTTCTGAAACGCAACTTATTACCTTAAAAATAAATCGGGTTTTTAATGAATATTAAAAATACAAAATATAATTTATACAAATGGGTCTTGTGAATTTGCATTTATTAAATAAACATAATCTAATATCATAAAATATTTTATGAATTTATGACTAGACGTGTCAACTGGATGGGCCACCCATAAAATAGACCAATCCAATTAAGTTTGAGTGGGCTATAGATATATGTCCAATTAATAAAAGGTTAAAGTGGACAAAAGATCAACTAGTCTATGGTTTAACTGGGTAAAGACCAAATGACAATTGGTGTTAATTGGCCTCCTAAAAATATAGTTTTACAATTTACTGAAAAACACACAATTTTAACGAAAAATCAAAAACTCTGTAATTTTATGGTTCTAGCGGAAACCGTAATTTTACGGTTTGGCGGCAAAAGATAATTTTACGGTTTTGGCTGGAAACGTAATTTTACGGGTTTGACGGGAAAACATAAATTACGATTTTGAAGAGAAAACATAAATTAGATTTTGACATGAAAAACATAATATTCGCTTTTGCCTTAAAATGTAATTTCTTAGTTTTTGCGGGAAAACATGATTTCTTGATTTTGGCGCGAAAACGTGATATTTGGATTTTTGACGAAAAACGTGATTTCTCGGTTTTGGTAGGAAAACATGATTTTTCGGTTTTGGCAGGAAAACATGATTTCTTTGTTTTGACGGAAAACGTGATTTTTCGGATTTGGCGGAAAAACGTGATTTCCCGGTTTTGGCGGGAAAATGTGATTTTTGGTTTTGGCGGAAAACGTGATTTTTCAGTTTTGGCGGGAAAACATGTGAAAACGTGATTTCTCGGTTTTGGAGGGAAAACATGATTTCTCGGTTTTGGCTAACATGATTTATGGGTTTTTTGCGGAAAAACTTGATTTCTCGGTTTTGGTCGGAAAACGTGATTTCTGGTTTTGACGGGAAAACATGATTTTTCAGTTTTTCGGGAAAACAAGATTTCACGTTATACAAAATAGACTTTAAAACATAATTAAAACTAAAATAAAATAAAAATTGTCTATTGGTTCAACCAATGATTCAATTGGTAATCTATTCTGGGTTTTGGTGGTATTTAGCTAATTTTATTGGATTTTTAAATTTTGATTTTTAAAGGGAAATTTGGACTCATGTCCATTGTAGGATGTAAACTAAAGAAATGCGCATAGCAACATAATGGCTATGATATAATACATATTATGATGAATTTAGACAAAAATATCCTTTTCTGCGCGTGAAAGATGAACAATGTCTTTTTCTTTTTTTCTTTCCTTTTGTAACCAAAAAACATTTTCACTTCACTCCTTTTTGCGTACGACGGAAACTAAAAATTTGGAGAAGAGAGCGATTGTGCGTCGGCGGTTGGAAAAGAAAAATGATACACTTCTTTAAAAAGATGAAGAAAAAGAAAAGTCAGGTTAATAGAGGCTCTTGTAATTTCTTTAAGAAGATGAAGAATAATTCGATGAATTGAATTAGGGAAGATGAACAATATCATGCTTTATATGTTCCATACTATTTTACTTTACAGTATAGTATGATACATTTTTTTTTTTTTTTTTTGCAATTTGTATCTCCTTCTTTACCTTCTAGTTCTTCTTACTCACTACTTTATCAGTTACACTGTTTTGTCCTCCAACATCGTCGCCACTCATCATCTCTCTCTATACATAAGGAAATTTTAGAAAATTTCATATATACAAAGTTTGTGGTAGACAGAGTATTCCATACTATAATATGTATAACATAGTCACGTAATAGATAAGAGTTTGGGTTTAGGGTATATGGTTTGGATTTAGAGTTTGGGTTTAGGGTATATGGTTTGGGTTTAGGGTTTAGGGTATATGGTTTGGGTTTAGGGTATATGGTTTGCGTTTAAGGTATATGGTTTGAGTTTATGGTTTAAAATTTGGGTTTAGGGTTTATGGTATATTGTTTGGGTTTAGGGTTCAAAATTTGGGTTTAGGGTTTGTGTTTAGGGTTTAGGGTATATAGTTTGGGTGGAAATTTTAGAGAATTTCATATATACAAAGTTTGTGGTGTGTCGAGTATTCCATACCATAATATGTATAGCATAGTCACGTAATAGATAAGAGTTTGGGTTTAAGGTATATGGTTTGAGTTTAGAGTTTGGGTTTAGGGTATATGGTTTGGGTTTAGGTTTAGGGTATATGGTTTGGGTGTAGAGTTTGGGTTTAGGGTATATGGTTTGGGTTTAGGGTTCAAAATTTGGGTTTAGGGTTTGTGTTTTGGGTTTAGGGTATATTGTTTGGGTTTAGGGTTCAAAATTTGGGTTTAGGGTTTGTGTTTAGGGTTTAGGGTATATGGTTTGGGTTTAGGGTTTATGATTTGGGTTTTGGGTTTAGGGTTTAGGGTATATGGTTTGAATTAGGGTTTATGGTATATAGTTTGGGTTTAGGGTATATGGTTTGGGTTTAGGGTTTAGGGTTTGGGTTAAGGGTTTGAGATTTGGGGTAGGGTATATGGATTTGTGTTTGTTTGTATTTGCCACTCTCTCTCTCTCTCTCTCTCTCTCTCTCTCTCTCTCTCTCCCCTTCCCCCTCCCTCCCTCGTGCTATCTCCCTCGTGCTCGCTCTTTCTCTCTTTTTACAAACACTTAAACACTATATCTCTTGGCAAATATTGAATGACTGTATAGATAAGAACAACTATGATACTATAACTTTTATAATATAGTATAACTTACTAATACTCCTCACAACATTTTGTTTATTGTCGGGTCTCTTATAGCACTTTTCTCCATCCAATTTCCAAATTGGATCCGCTTCTCTTTTGTTACAAAAACTACTATACACCACTTGGAACTTTTGCAACAAGAGATAGAGAGTTTAAACATATTGTAATTAGAAACCATTTGTGACCATTCTACATTAAATATGGTATAGTCTACTGTTCACACAACACCTATGGAACTTTAACGATAAGTACATGGAAGTGAGTTCATATTTTTCTTCTAATACCATACTACTTATAATATAATATAGTATAATATTTACATTAGAGTCATTCACACGCACACGCGCCTAGAGGGAGAGAACGGGAAAAAATAAGCTTTAATTATCTCATCTGCTGTCAGTTACCGTAGCACGGCTATATTCTCAATTCTTTGCCTACTTATGAATATTCGGTAAAATCACCCATTTTTTTTTTAAAAAACTCTAACCTGATTTATCTTGATTTTTTCATAAAACTCGATCGGGTTTCAAAACAGTGCTTTTTCTGAGATGGAAAGACTCTGAGTTTCACACATGGCTTCTTCTTCTTCTTCTCCAGAGATCAATTCTCCACACGATGTTTTCCTCAGCTTCAGAGGGGAAGACGTACGCATCAGATTCCGTTCCCACTTTCTCAAGGAGCTCAACCGCAAATTAATCACTCCCTTCAAGGACGACGAGATTCCCAAAGGCAGTTCCATCAGCACTGAGCTGGTCAGCGCCATTAGAGCATCCAGGATCTCTGTTGTCGCGTTTTCTGATAACTACGCGAGTTCCAGCTGGTGCTTGGATGAGTTGGTGGAGATCATCAAGTGCAGGGAAGAGCTTGGCCAGATTGTTATACCAATTTTCTATGATGTGGATCCTTCTCATGTCAAGAAAAAAACTCAAGGCTTTGGTCTTGTCTTCGAGAAGACTTGCCGAGGCAGAACGGAGGAAGAGAAGCTTCGATGGCAGCGAGCGTTGACTCAAGCAGCAACCATAGCCGGAGAGGATTCTCGCAACTGGTTCGTTCTTACTTTTTGATTTTTTTTTTCTTTTTGAGATCTTTCTTCACTTAGTATCTTACTTTCTGTTTTTGTTAGGTCTGACGAAGCAAAGATGATTGAGAAAATCGTCAATGATGTTTCGAACAAACTGTGTTGTTCAACAGCATCCAGTGATTTTGACGACGACTTTGTTGGAATCGAAGCTCACATGAAAAACATGAATTCGTTGTTGGAATTGGAGTCAGAGAAGGTGATAATGGTAGGGATTTGGGGTCCATCTGGTGTTGGTAAGACTACCGTAGGACGAGCTCTCTTTAGTCAACTCTCCTGTCAGTTCCAAGGAAGCATTTTTATTGATAAGACTAAGGAGATGTATACTAGGGCCAACTCTGACGACTACAACACCACTTTGGACGTGCAAGCACAGTTTCTGTCTGAAATTTTGGATCAGAAGGACATAAAGGTACACAGTCTAGTTACAATGAGATATAGGTTGGGGCATAAGAAAGTTCTTGTTGTGTTTGATGATATGGAGGACCAAGTCCTCTTAGATGCCGTGTTGGGAAAAACTAGATGGGTTGGTCCTAGAAGTAGAATTGTAGTGATTTCAAAGGATAGGGAGCTTCTTAGGCACTGCGGAATTGAATCTGATCGTATCTATGAGGTGGATTACCCCTCTGAAGAGCTAGCTTCCCAGATGTTCTGCCGATGTGCGTTCGGACAAGACTCTCCACCTGATGATTTTATGAAGCTTACTATTGATGCTGTAGAGCTCACCGGGAACCTTCCACTGGGTCTCAACGTTTTGGGTTCATCCCTCGCAGGTTTGAAGAAGGAGGAGTGGGAAGATAGGATGCCTAAGCTCAGAGATCGTATGGCTGGACAGATTGATAAAACATTAAAAGACAGTTATGATAGGCTCAAAGAAGAAGATAAAGCTATATTTCGTCACATCGCATGCTTATTTAATCATAAAACATGTGACTACGTGAAACGAATGCTTGAAGATAGTAAGTTGGATGTTGATGTTGGACTTGTTACTCTAGCTGAACGGTGCCTCATTCAGATATCAGAGGATAGGATCATTAGGATGCACGATTTCCTGCAAAATATGGGTAGAGGATTCGTTCGTCAATCATGTATTCAGGAGCCTGGAGAACGTGAATTCTTGTTGGATTCTAAGGAGATCTATGATGTACTTGTTAATGGAACTGTAAGTTTCTAGTTATTCGTGTTTGGCCTCACTTAAGCATGTTCTTAGGTTACTAATAGATTTGGTTTGTAATATTTTTCAGGGAACTAAAAGTGTTTTAGGCATATTTTTGAACTTACGTGAAATCAAGGATGCATTATCTATTAGCGGGGAAGCATTCAGTGGGATGAAAAACCTTCGGTTTCTAAGAATCTACGGGATCTCAGAGGAGGATAAAGAAACCATTTTGCAATTACGGGTAGGCAAAAACCGCCAACTTAAATTTCTAAAATGGTGGGGATCCTCAACGAGATGCATGCATTCACCAGAAGGCAAAAACCGTATGTGGCGCCAACTTAGATTGCTGGAATGGTGGGGGTGCTCAATGAGACGCATGCCTTGTAACTTCCGTGCAGAAAATCTCGTTGAACTCAGAATGCCGGATAGTCAACTACAGAAATTGTGGGAAGGAGTTGAGGTAAGCTTTTCAGGTTTGAGTGCTTACCTCAACATAGTCATTTATTGAAACGACCCTTAATTTTTGTTCCTGTTCTTGTCTTTCACATTATTGGTTTCACACTAGGCTTAATACACAACTTTGAACTTTGTGAAATTGTGACATGTTTGACATATCTTAACTTCCGGTGCCTTCTTCTTGTGTTATATAATCAGGTGCTTAAAAGCCTCAAGACAATGGATTTGCGGAGATCTAAAAGGCTGAAAGTATTCCCAGATCTTTCAAAGGCTACCAATCTCGAGGAACTGTACCTTGAAGATTGCTGTAGACTGGTGATGATTCCTTCCTCTATTCGTAATCTCAAGAAACTGAGGAAGCTTGACATGAAAAGATGCAGAAAATTGCGGGTTCTTCCAACCAACATTGACTTGGAGTCTCTCCATTCCCTCAATTTCAGTGGATGCTCACGGTTAAGAAGTTTTCCTCAGATCTCAAAGAATATTTCGTATCTCTTTCTAGATGAAACCAAGATTGAAGAAGTTCCGGAGCGGATAGAAGATATCTCTGGTCTCAGTTACATGTCGATGAAAGGTTGCAGAAATTTAAAATATATATCCCCAAACATTTCGAAACTGGAGGTGATATTCTTTTCAGACTCTTATTGTTTGGATGAAAGACAACTTTGTGCACATGGGATGAAAGCAGACGACATCCGCATTCCATTATCAACTGGGTCTTCTTCTTGCAATTGGAGCAAGGACGTCTTCCTAAGCTTCTATGGGAAGGATGTTCGCAAAACTTTAATCAGCCACTTGTACAAGGAATTCAGTATCAGAAAAGTCACTACATTTCATGCTGATATGCTTGTGGCAGTTGATGACTTGGCCTTTGAGCTTGTAGTTGTACATGAGATAAGAAAATCAAGAATAGCTGTAGTCGTGCTTTCAAATAATTATGCGTCTTCGAGCTGGTGCCTGGATGAGTTGGTGGAGATCATAAAGTGCGGCGAAGAGATTGGTCAAAAAGTGGTACCCGTTTATTATGGTGTGGAACCTGCTCATATCAGAACGCAGATCCTAGACCTTGGAGAGGCATTCAAGAAGGGTTATACAGTAGACAATTACAAGCAACAGAAATGGATGGAAGCTTTGACTGTATTAAGCCAACTTCAGGGATATTATTTCCGAGACCGGTAAGTTATCTGAGTTATCCTTTTTTTCTTTAATGAAATGTACATCTATCTCCCTATCGCCAGGCCCAAACCATTTTAAGTTCATTCTTCTTTGGAGAGGAGACCTTTCCCAACAGTATTGAACTCATTAGATATCTGTTAGATAATCTAAGAGTTTTAGCCACTAAGTCAACTGCTGTTGGTATTGTATATTACTTACTTTGACTTTAAGTGCTAAAGTATTACTCCATGTTGATTGCGCCATCATTTTCAGGGATTCTGAAGCAGAGATAATTCAGAAAATGGCTGATGATATTTCTTTTGCACTAAATATTACATTAAAAGAGTCTTCCAATGTGTTAAGAGCGCAAATGTCGCAATGGATACCTTATTCTTATACACCAAACCAGGAAACAGAGAAAGCATTAATAGTGCAGTATGAGTTAAAATGGAACGAGAAAGCTCTGTTTTGTCATATTGCTTGCTTTCTCAACAATGAGACATATGAGAATGTGATGCGATATCTGGAAGACAGTGAGTTAGATGTTGGAGATGGTCTTACGATTTTATTTGATAAATCTCTGATACAAATATCAGAAGAGAGAGTCATAAGTATGCACCATGAGCTGCAAAGATTAGGCAGAGATGTAGTTCTTGAACCATTCATTCGCCAGCCTGCAAAACGTCAGTTCTTGATGGATACTAGCGAGGGTTGCGACGTTCTTATTGATCAAACTGTAAGTTTTTAGTTTTTGATCAAATTTATAACAAGTAAATTTGGTAAACCAGGATATCATTTTTATTCTCTTAAAATTTATTTTCAGGGTAATGAGAGGATGTTTGGCATTTCTTTCAAAGTATCAGAGACATCGAGAAGAGATGAATTCAGAGGAATGAAAAAGTTGCAGTTTTTGAGTATGTTCAAGGAGAGTTTGTATGGTAAAGAAGTCAGATTTCATTTAGTGAAAGGCCTCCTCTCTGTGGGAACGCCTTGATAATATTTGTTGTGTAAGAATACTTCTCTCAGTAAGATGCTAGCATCCGCTTTTGTCTTTCTCCCTTTTGGCATCTGTGGATAGGATTTATTCGTTTTTCTAGTTCGTACATGTGGAATTCGTTACTTAGTGTTTTACTGTACCTATCCAGTTTGATACTATTAAATATACTGTTCCACTAATTTCATGTTGAAATCACAGACATTTTGTCAAAGGCAACACACGTATTCGACTAGAGCCTACATTGTATATCTTGGGAAGCAGCCGGTGTCGTGGTCCTCTGAAGCAAGAGAGTGAGCAAAAGGGCAGAATGGAGGAAGAGAAACTCACAGCAACCATAGCCGGAGAGGATTCTCAGAATTGGTACTAGCCTAATTTTGATTCTCCTATTTTCTTCACAAGATCCTCTCAGAAGAAATAAAGATTCGGTTAAACTTGTAAAGAGAGAGAGAGAGGATGTCAGTTTGTATAAATAGATGATCCATTGTAACAGAATCTTTATGCATCTGTGGATGTATCTGGGAGAGATATGGACTCCCAGTAAACCATAGGTTCTGGATATTGTAATCAGAGTTCTTGATCAATATAAGCTTGTGTTCTTAGCATTCCTTTTCTAAAAGATTCAAATATAAGTGCAGGATAAAAGTACAGAATAGCACATTAAAAGTTTCACTTGAAGAGTAAATTAAGGTTTCTTATGGAGAAGGCGTGATAGTTATATACAGATATGCTTTGACAAACAATCTAAACTAAATATTGATAAGATTTTGCTATAATAATTTGGTAAATAGGTGTTCTTGACCAATGTTTCATTAGAGCCCATAGCCAAGTTATATGCCGAGGACCTGTCCTGAACTTGGACTTGTTGCTAAATAGGTTTGCCACTGATCCACCTTTGAAACATGATATAACTCTCCTCTGGTTTATACTCAGGAGTGTGTCCTCCTCCCTACAATGTTACCCAACATGGTTCAGTTAAGAAACATAAAGTGTCAAAAACCGCTATCAAAATATTTGAGTGGAAACAAAGAAAGACTTGCTTTGATAGTCGCAAATGTCATCTTATTGGCATAAGTCCTAGTGTATCTGCCAAAACAGAGCAAATCTAATGAGCTCTCATACAACAATATAAATAAATTAACAAGAAAATGAAAAAGAATAATAATATACCCAGCTATTTGATCGCCTATTATCCAAGGTCTCCAGTCATCAGTGACAGAATAGTTAAGTGATCTAATCCAAGCTTGAGTTCCAAGGGAAGGCACATACATGTCATGGTCACCACTGTTCGCCCAATAAAACATAAGTTAAAAAGCCTTTAATTTTATAGCAAGAGGCTAAACTCTGACCTGAAGATGAGAGAAGGGTAGCCATTGATACTGTTATTCATATGGTATGGTACACTGCTTTTGATGTCATTAGTGTAAGGCATATCCCAGTCACAACGTACCCATTTCCCTTTACTCTCCTGCAATCATAGTTTCTCGTCATGACCAAGATAGTTTCTCTTCATTACCAAGAGATTGTGAATCTTAACTGTTTTGTCATTATATCTATTACCTTATTAATGCGAAGAGCCCCGCGCACACTCTCATCATTGGCCCAGTACGTAGTTAACACGTACCGATAATCCTGCAAATGCAAACTCGTAAAACATTATCTAACAGTTAACAGAGTGTAAGATGGATCATATCACGTACATAGCAATCGGGAGAAGGGTCTTCATCTTCGCACAATGGCGTTGTGACAAGTGAGTAGTTTATTCTATCAGTGCACTTATGATATTCTTCAACGAGTTTCAAGCATTCAGTGTTACTTGGATCAACACTTTCATACTCTCCTTTGCAGATTCTCTTCATCGACTGCTTACAAAAACAAGACTTTTCAACTACTTTTGTATTCATCTACTTGCAGACAACAATACGTATGTCGTGTTACATATATATACCTCGTAAAGTTCATCAGAGATGAGTGCCATTCCATGAGCAAAAGGAATGCGATGGTTATGATCAAATCCAATATTGGTTACCGGGTTTCCTAGCAGATAGCCCTGAAGGTTTATTGGAGGTTTGCAGCATAAATAGTTTCCTTTTGAGATTTCTTGAACGAGTGCGGGAAGAACCATACCGGAATAGGAATCTCCACCTGCATAAAAAGGGTTGGACAAAAACTCTTGATGCTTGTTTAGCCACTGGCACAACAACAACCACACAAAATAAAAGGCTCATTAATATAATGATATGCACAAAGAAAAGATGCTTCAAGATATATATGACCAATTAAATCTTTTTTTTATTTTTATAAACCTTTTGAAGAAACTCGTGGATCAGCTTGACTTCTCCTGAATCACTTGGTTTACTAGCAAGTTGAGTTCTTGAGTAGGAGAAGCCAGTTCCAACAGGCTGATCCAAATATATTATACTTGAAATCTGATACACAACATGGAAAAAAAAAGATGAGCCATAAACAATTGCGAGTTTTTATCTATCATATTTGAATAATGTACAACACTTTTAGCAAAAAAATAAAATAATGTAGAACAGTTTGTGATACCTTTGTCCATGAATATGTAGTAGAGATCAAGGAAGGAAGAGTTCCATTGTAAACCTCAAATTTCACAGTCACAGGCCCTGTTCTTTTTTTTTGTAATCTTGATTCAGAAACAAAGCAGAGACATGAAATAACAATGAGTTAAAGTGAGTCAAATTACCGTTCTCGTAAAGAAGACCTGAGATTGAAGAGCAACCAGGTCCTCCACTTAACCAGAGGAGAAGAGGGTCTTCTTCTGGATTCCTCTCAGATTTGATGAAGTAGTAGAACAGTTGCACTTGCTCTTCCTCACCAACGCCAATATACCTTTCAAGTAAAAGTCAGAGATACTCAACTCCAAACTCAGAACAAACCCGGTTTAGTATGGTAGAGTATTTTTTCAGCAAACAAACCCGGTTTCGAGCTCAAAAGGAAGAGGACCTTCAAAACCAGGAAGATACTTGATGATAGAGGTAGAATCAACAGCATTGTCATACAAGATAATAAGAAGAAAAAGAAGGTGCAGGACAGAGGAAACGTAGGCGTTAGCCATTGATGTTATGATAAACCGGCACAAGAGCAATGACTAAATCTTTGATGGTAGCAAAAAAAAAACACAAACACAAAAGGCGTACCGTAGTTCACTTGTCTCCATCTTTGAATATTTTGACTACTTATCCTTTATCAGTCACGTATTTAAAAAATAAAAATTAAAAATTAATGAGAAAGCTTATTAAATCAATCAAGTGGCCGAGCAACCCTACCGTGCTACGATTTGCCTTTTAGACCACAACATACATTACTTAAAGAAACAAGAGCAAATACAAAAGTAAAACCAGAGTAGAGGAGCAAGATCTGAAAGTGGCATCATTGTTCAAGCAAGAACATAGAGGTCCACTACCACATTATTGCAAAACACACACCACATAAAAGGCTAAATCCATTACAAACCAACACACTTGACTTCATCTAGTTCAAGAAAACAACTCCAAATACATTATTTATCTAACAATGGAGGGTTTTAAAAGGTTTGGTACTTTCACTCTTCATCATCCTCATCTCCATCACCACCACCACCGGCTTTCTTGGCTCCAGCTCTCTCGTTCCTTCTCTTCACTCTTCCAGGTCGACCACCACCAAATGGACTGGTCAGAGAAAAGTCAATGTGTTTCTGCGAGTCTACTTTCACCATGAACGATGGAATGTTCACCAGTTGCCTCCCAACCCTAACACACACACAAGACTCTTTAGCCCAAGTCTGTTTAAACTTGTTTCCAAAGATAAACTTTTAATGATCATCACCTGATGTGTCTTTGTCGGATAAGGACACGGGCGTGGTGAATGGACTTGGCCATACCGGACTTGAAGACAAGAGTCTGGAGACGGCGCTCGAGGAAATTCTCAACAGTCAAAGCAAGAACGTAGTCGAGCTTGTTCTGGGATTCATCAAGAAGCCCATTCGTGTTCATCCTCCTAAGAAGAGCTTCACCTTGAAAGATCCGACGAGGGTTTTTCTCGTCGAGGGTGAGAAGCTCTCTGGCAGCGTTGCGGATACGGCTAAGCGCGTACTGAACCCTCCACAGCTCTCTCTTGCAACGAAGACCGTATTCTCCGACAAGCTTCAGCTCGGCGTCAAGACGCTCCTTCTCGTAAGGACGTCGCGGCTTCTTGAAGGTCTTGCCATCTGAAAAACACACAAACTCAAGATTAACAACCAAAACCTTCATAAACATAACATGCAAGCAAAGAGAACCACATACCAAAACAGAGTACTCTGTTGATTCATGGAACAACCTTTTAATTATACTTTGCATGCATCCATAAAAAAATAAATCGAAAGCTAAAGAATGTCTAAACCAACCACCAATCAAAAAATGGTAAACTTTTTTTTTTAACTTTAAAAAAAAAAATAAACAGTCAAAATTCAGGTATGGGGAAAGAAACTATTATGGAAGAAATTAAAAGGTGGAAGTTCGATTATATTAGAGAGAGAGAGAGAGAGCTTACAGTTGCGGTAGAACCTGACTTGCACCATGGCTGCAGACACAAAACAGAGAGGAGAGTGATCTCTGAAGAATATAGGAAGAGGCAAGAACCTTCCTTTTATAGTATAAACTGAGTAAAATGCCCTAACTAGGCTTTATCTTGTTTAGACAAAGCCCATTGGGTTTTAATGGCCGAGTTCATCTCCTAAGTTCCTAACCTTAAAGAAAGATCCCAAGAGAAAGAGAAACGTGTGATAGAAGAAAACAAATCATTAGCTGGAGGACAAAGTCACAAAGGTGGTCTTGGTACACTAGTGCTCCATCAAGCTATGTGTATTAAGATTTGATACCCATTTTTTTTATTACAACTAGTTGAAGACAAAACTTTCAGCAAAATCCACAAAACCTACAAAAGATTCTCTCAAACACACAATCTTGAATTTGCTTTACTTATTACGAACTAACTTTAACTTGATCAGTGAAGCTGGTCTCTCATATCCTCCTCCCTCTTCCTTCTTCTGACCCTTCATCACCTCTTCTTTCGACTCCATCTTCCAATTCGCTTTAGTCAAAGACTCACCTAACAACTCCGCAATATTCGTCGCCATCGCTTCAACCTTCTCCACAAACGGAAAGTTCTTCTCTTCGAACTGATTAGACAACCAAAGATACATCGACAAAACCTGATGTCTGCTCTCCAAATCAAGCAGCTCCGTATCGTTCCTAGCGGAACTCTTCGGCATCCCCATCGCCACGTTAACCGGCATATCTTGACTGTAAGTAGACGCCATCCGGTACAAATGGTACATCGCTTTCGGGTTCCTGATATTAACAGGTGCAAAACAGAAGTTAAACCGGTCTTCTAGAGACAACCCTTGTACTTTCTCCAGCATGTTTGCTACTTTCTTGACGTGATCATGACGGCACAGGAAGTAAGAACCGTCCAGCCTGCAGTGCTTCCCAAAATGCTCCAAGAGCTTCGAAAACGCCATGTCGGGTACTTTCGCGGCGAAGAGCTCGATCTGTTCAAAGAAAGGGAACAGCCCCACTTTTCTAACTTCATCAAACGGTTGCTGCAGACACTCTATCAGATAAGTCAGATCCTCCAAGTGTAGCGTCGTGGTGAGTCCATCCGGATAACGGCTTCCTCTCCTCCCAGCTCTCCCGGCGATCTGTTTCACCTGTGAAGCAGGCACAGGCACCACCTTATCGCCGTTATACTTGCTCAGACTGTAGAACACGACCCGTCTTATGTTGAGGTTCAGCCCCATCCCAACGGCATCGCTAGCGACCAACACATCGTACTCGTTCTCTTGGTCGTTGAACAGATTCGCCTGCTGTCTCCTCGTCTCAGGAGGCAACGCACCGTAGATGACACAGCAGCGATGCTTCGTGTGTTTCTCTATCGCCATTTTAACTTCGAATATCTCTCTCCTCGAGAAGGCGACAACGCAATCGCCCGACTTAACGTTCTTGAGATCTCCTAGTAACGTCTTACCTTCAACCACCAACGGTTTAAACCTCTCGTAATGCTCTTCCACTAACTCATCTCCCGTTTCGCTACACATCTTACGCACAATCTCCAAAACACTCGGGTCTCCGCATAGATGAATCTCATCTGCTTTTAAACCAAGCAGAGCTTTGGTCCAAGCGTGACCTCTGCTAGGATCAGCCATCATCTGAATCTCATCGATCACAGCCACTTCGTAACACTCATCCGTAGACACCATCTCAACGGTACAAGAAACATGCCTCGCGAAGGGGACGTGTTTCTTCTCCTGTCCGGTCAAAAGACTACAGTAAACACCTAACGCATTCACTTTATCGAAAACCTCCATCGCTAACAGCCTAAGCGGGCTGCAGTACAAACCGTTCTCAGCTTCCATAAACCTCTGCAAAGCATTATAAGTCTTCCCGCTATTCGTCGGTCCACAGTGGTAAACGATCTTACGCTTCATAGCACGAGCGAAAGGAAACCAAGTAGCTGGCTTTGTGAGGTCTGCAGAATCAACAACGCTCTTGAAACGTTTGATCTCTTCGGGGAACTCTTCGATACAGAACTCGACAAACACGGGGAAGAGGAACTTAACGGCGTCATCCGTGGGACCAACGCGGACGAGACCTCGAACGACCTCGAGGTCACACGTCTTCTCGAAGAAGAAGTCACGGAACTTGGTGACAGCTGTTGGGAAAAACGATTTGCCTATGTAGATTGCGAGAGCTTGGTTAGCCGCCCAACCGGACTGGGAGAAGTAGGCGAAGATCTCGTGTAACGTGTCCCACTCGTTGCGCTGGAGGTTAGAACGGACTTTATTTCCTCTAAGGTCTTTGTATAGCTGCACGGGGTCGTGAAACGCAGCGTTTAGAGCACGAGCAGCTTCGCTACTCTCTGCAGTGTTGTTGTTATTAGAAAACGCATCGGAAACAAGAGATGAATCAGAATCATCTACATCGCCGAGCTCGTTAACCACAACGCCTTCCTCGTCGTAACCGTCACTCTCGGAGCCAGAACCAAGAAGACTTTCTTCTTCTTCGAGTTTGTTCTCGTCGTTTTCGCCGTTATTGTCCACCGTTGAAGAAAAGGATCGAACTTTACGAAACCCGAGTGTGTAATCGTTCCATGGAAGGTGAACCCGGACGGGACTGTCGGAAGAGAACCGGGTCGTGGGGAGAAGATGAGATTCGGGATTAGCAAGAGATCTGCAATGGGTTTCTCTGCAAGTGTGGGTGAAAGACAGAAGCCTAGCTCTGGAAGTATTATAGGCTCTATGGAAGATTCTGGCTATGCCTCTGGCCATGGTGACAATTTTCGAATCCCCCAATTGAAATTGAGGGAACTTTGCAGTATCGTTTTGATCTTTGATGAGGAAAAGTCTGCTCCTTTTTGGTATTTACTTCGAATGGGGGTTTGGATTTGAGGAAGAATAGAAATGGTAAAGGAGGTCCAAGTTTAGGCTTACCTGAGAAAAGAGAGGGAGATGTAGGAAACTGGAGATGGGGGCGTGTAAGGAGAAAGAGAGAGAGATTTTTTTTGTCAAATAAAGAGAGAAAGAGATCTAAAACCCTACAAGAGGGTTTTTGTATTTAGGATATGTGATTTTGCAATCTAAAGTGTTAACTCTTTTTACGATAGTTTTTTGGAAAAATTGTTGAAACCATTTTTGTTCATTTTATCACTCTTTTACCTTTCATTTCTGAAACTTAACGAATACATAATTTTATGAATCAAAAAAATATTAAAAATATAAATAATTTTAAAATTATGTTCTATTACAAGTAGAATTTGTCTTCTACGGAAAAATAGATTAAACAAAAAACAAAATCAAAAATAAATAAGTTCATCTACTTTTTTTTAGATTAACAATCTATTATTAACTAAAAATTTAAATAGGGGAATGTGAATTCTACTAATTGTAAAAAAGTTACTTTTCCATCAAATGTATTTTCTGCTTTTATGATGTATTTTAAAATATCATGAATGTGAAATCTAGACACTACACAAACGTCTACATGAAATAAAAATTGCATTCGAGATTTTTGTCATCGTTCTACATATTGTAGAATGTGTCTTTTACTGATAAGAAAACCTGTTTTTTATGAAAAGTAAGTTTTATTTAAGAAAATGTTTTAAAAATATTTAATTTTCTAAAACGTGTTTTGATTGATTTTTTTGTCAAAATATAAAAAAAAACAATTTTATCTTTTCTTCTTTATCAATCTATGATTTCTCCATAGTTTGTCTTGTGATTTTCACAAACTTTTGTTCTATGACGAAGACCTATACAACATATGGTGTTTGAAAATTAGGTGCAACTATATAATGAGTTCTTTCCGCTGATGACAAAGGGGATAAGCTATTGTTATTGGAATCAAGTTATACCTTAAAAGATTTAAAAAGAATGGTTTAGAGTATTTTAAAATGGAAAAAGATAAATTAGCAGATTTGTAGTTGAGTTATCTTGATTCCAAGTTCTACATTAGAGGAATTAAAAATAATGTTTTAATTTTTTTTTTTACATTTCTTTTGCCTTTCTAAAACCTTTTATTTTTATCTTTTTCATTAAACTTTTTAAAATTCGTTTTAATTTCTGTAATTTGATTAATGAAAGATTAATTTTGGAATTATGAAAAATTATATACTAAATGAACAACTTAATAATGATATTATGCTAAGGGGATAATCATAACGAATTTTTGTTCTGTTTTGGTAAATTTTTCTTTTTTTTTACTTTACACCTCCATATCAGAGTCGATAGGATTAATTAATCATATAAATAAAATATCACTTAATCATATATAACATTTCTTATAATTTGTAACAGCATAGTTATTCAATGTTAAGGAAAGTATTTAAGCAGAAGATTTTTTTTTCCCATCCAGAAATTTATATTAAAGAGGTTAAAGCCCAAAAGTCTTACAAAGCCCATACACATTGGACACCCAACAAATCAAACCGGCCCAAAGGCCCACAAACCAGGAAACCCTAGCGCCTAAGACGTTCTGCCGCCTCCACGCTCCATCTCCGTACGATCTGGTCGGAGCACAAACCAAGGAGGCTGCAATCGAGGAGAAGACTGTTCAGTGAGTGCGACACACAACACAACCGCCTCAACTTGTCCATCTCCGCCACAACACCGCCGGAACAACATCAAACTGAAAACGCGTTTCATCGGATCTCGAAAACAGACGAGCCTCCGACGAAACCAACCCCGTTCGACACCCCTTGTCTTCACGCCGGGAGATTCCATCGATCTATCAAGATCTCCTCGGCCTTTGAACCACTTCAAACCCTAGACAAGTGAAAACGCGAACCGGAGCATAAAGACCCCAAACCCTAACTCCACCAACGCTTCATTCAAAGGGATAATTCCCCAACGCCGCCTCAAACCGCCACCGAGACACCACCCACAAACAACCGGAGCAAAACGAGCCTCCGCCTTCCAAGATAACTAAAGGCGCCCGTTCACCTGAGTAAGGAGCCACGGCGATTACAAAAGCCGACCGTTCACCTGAGAAAGGAGCCATGGCGGTTACAAGAGCCGAACGTCCGCCTAAAGAAAAGCGCAACGCCGGAAACACTAGATCTACTAAAAAAAAAACCCTTAGAATAGGAAACAAAAGAACAGAAATCGGATTAGAACAAGAGGAAACCGGCCCGACGGTGGCATAAGGAGCCAACTCCGTCAGCCGGCCGATTGGGCACGGTGGAGATTTTTTAGAGAGAAGAGGTTTCAAGAGAGAGAGGGTATTTAATCAGAAGACTAACTTTAACATTCTCTTTATTAGATTTTCTTTTCGTTTGACACTTTTTTATTGTGGATTTCAACAATAAAATTAATTCTTCCATCAAAACCGATAAATATGTTTTTCTGCCAAAACTGAAAATTAGAATTTCCAGCTTAAATCAGAAAATTGTATGTTCTCACCAAAATTGAAAAATAAGTTTTTTTCAAAATAAAAAATTAAGTTTTTTTTTCATACCAAAACCTAAAATTCCGTTCTCTCACCAAAATTAGTTTTTCCGTCAAAATCAGAAAATTAAGTTACCAAAAAATTAATTTATTTCTATATGAAACACAAAAACATTTTCTGCCAAAATAAAAAAATTAGGTTTTTCCGCAAACCGCCCAAAAATTTTTTTTTTATCGCTAAAACCACAAAAACACATAATTCTATCAAAATCTAGGTTTTTCCGTCAAAACTAAAAAAATCAAGATTTTCTGCAAAACTGAAAATGACCTTTCCTGTTAAAACATCAAAAATTGCATTTTTTATAAAAACTGGAAAATCGTGTTTATCTACTAAAATCATAAAAAAGTATTTTCCGTGAGAACCATTATATTTTCAAAAATTGTTTAAATACAATTATTTTTACAAATATAATTTAAACTTTCCATGTAAATTTTTAAAAACATATTAATTCAAAAGCAATAGTTAACTATTAGTGTATAAATCATGTCCTTTTTGGTCAACCAATATTATGCAAATTTTATTATTAAATTAAAAACAATTAACTTAACATCTATACGTTACACAAATATAAACTACAAAATGAACTTGTTAAAAAAAACTACAAAATGAACATATCCTCTAGACTATATTTGAGAAATGATTTGTACATGCGTCATCACTACAATTACTCTCAACAAAAAAAATGATGACATTACTTAAAAGAAATACGACATGACATCAATTTAATTATGATATGTAAAATTTTTTATTAAAATTTATGTTTTTGATAAAATTTCTTAAATATAGTAGTGGCTATTTTCTATATAGGGATTCATATTTTTTGGCAAAGTTTCGTAATATTGTAATAACTAATAAATTTTATATCAAAATATTATTTTTCTACAAGTACCCATTTTGGTAAGATTTTAGAAATATGGTAATACTAATAACTTTTTTATATCTATTAAAATAATATAATTATATATAAATAATAAATACAAATTTAGTTTTTTCATCAATTTATGAATCATATTTTTATTATCAAAATAAGTGTAGTTATAATTATATATTTATCAACTTATATATGTTATTTATATTAATGTATATATTTATTAGAAATAATTTAAAATAAAAGTTATAAAATAACTCTATCAATTTTAAATTATTATTATTACAATTTAAATAAAATAAAATTAAAAGTTAAAGTAAACTTGAAGATCAAACTAGAAAAATTACATTATCGTTTTACTTTCTAACTAATAAAATTTAAATTTAAATACTGAAAATTGAAAATTTATTTATATAAAAATATTTTTTAAATTTTTATATAACTCCTAGTTTAGATATAACATTCAATGAGTCTGTTTGTTGATATAAAAAAAAAATATATATATATATATAACATTCAATGTTGCAACCAAAATCTTGTAGATATGAACTAAGCCCTTTTTCAAAACCAGAAGAAAAAACATCACCTTAAAAAAAAATGATCAATGACCCTAAAAGTGAGAGAGCTTCTCTGCCACTTTCGTCTTCCTTACTTTTAAGGTTTTCATATTCATACTATTGATTTTGGGTCTTGTGGAAAGATCATCCTTTTACTTAGTATTTGATGGAGGAAATCAATTCGAAAGAGAGAGGAGGAAGATGCGTTGATATCTCAAGGGAAAACGAGGATATGATAAGCTATTTACCAGACACTTTGTTATCTCAAGTGCTGTCGTATCTTCCGACAAAAGAAGCTGTTAGGACTAGTGTTCTGTCTACCAGGTGGAAAAGTCTCTGGCTTTTTATCTCTGAGATTGATTTGGATACTTGTCAGTTCCCAGATTACAATGCCTTTGTGATATTTATGGAAAAGTTTCTAGATTTCTCTAGGACTAGGGTAGAGAAGCCATGCTTCCACAAGGTCAAGCTAAGTCTTCGGAAGAATGTAAACGACCCGCCTTGTGTCACCCGGTGGATAGAATTAGTGGCTACACCTGAACTTGACCATCTCGATTTTGAGTGTGACCCTGTGCTGCTGCGTGAGTGTCTAGAAGTGATGCCACCGAGCCTCTACACGTCTTGTCAAAAGCTTCTTCACTTAAGGCTCCACAGGGTGTTTGTGGGTACGTTGTTGGAGTCTGTCTCTTTACCTTGTCTCAAGACTATGCGTTTGGAATACAATACATATGCCAGTGAAGTGTCTCTAGAGTTGCTTATCTCATCTTGTCCAGTTCTTGAAGATTTCAGCTTTGTTAGGAAGCTTGAATGTGGTGTAAATGTTTTACGAGTACACTCCAAGACATTGACCAGTCTCAGTATAGAAACGGGTATCCATGATTCTGATTTCAAGTATGCAGATTGGGATGATGATTGTAGCGTGAGGGTTTTGATTAATACCCCTAGGCTCAAGTATCTGAATCTCGACGATTTCATATCCGAGTGTAAAACCATAAGCAATCTAGGTTCCTTAACCAATGTCAATCTTCTTAGCAGTTTATATACAATTAATAGTGATGATGCTGTCTTCAACAATATCTCGGGAGTTAGGGATATGAGTATCTCTAGCACAAATTTCACGGTATGTCCACATAATTTATGGTTCATTAATATATGTTCCTTACAGATATAGACTCATCTTGTTTTGTGTGTAAGTAGGTTATCAAAAATATCAAGACATTGCCCCAGTTTTGCAACCTATCCTGTTTGAAAGCGGAGCTATATTTTTGGGATATCGATGTCCTTCCAATGTTTCTTGAAATCTGTCCGAATCTAAGGTCTCTAATCTTGGTAATGACTTGCATAAACCCTATAGTTTTGGCTTCAAGTATTTAATTAAAATTCATTCATTATGTTGTGTATTTTTACAGGATCTGTATCCTTCATCTATGAGGGAACAAATAAGATTCACGCATGTGCCTCAGTGTTTGCTGTCATCTCTCGAGTTTGTAGAGATAGCAAGCACTTTCAGAGGACTCGTTGAAAAGGAACTAGTTAGGTACTTTGCAGAAAACTCAGTAGTCCTCAAGAAACTTGTTCTGCGTTTGGGATCTTCCATGGATGAACAAGATTACGTCATTTTAAGGGATCTCCTCCTTGCATTACCAACGGTATCTAGCGCGTGTGAAATTGTAGTTCGTTGAACACTGTAATAGCTTTATGGTATGTCTATGATCAGACTTTTAGGTGTGGACTTGTAAATTTGATCAAACTTCACTTTTTGAGACTGTTAGTAGAGAATCAAAGAGACAAGACAGTCGAGGGTTGAGCCTTGTTGACTAGTTTTGGAACAAAGTAAAGTATACCATTTCAACAGTAAAAGGAACATGCTTCGAGAGGTGGACATGTTTCTTCTATTGACATACATATATGTATTCAACGACTGGGAACAAGAGAAAAAAACAACAGAGAGATTAATATGTCATGAACTCTTCTCTTCCAATGAGATCTGTAACTCCAAATCTTCACTTCCTCTCTTGATCGCTAGTTTCACCTTATCACCCACACTATACTCATCCAATACCTTCGTCAATTCAGCTTTGCTTTTCACCTGAATCAGAAAAATCGGAATCTGAGCAAAAAACAAGAGAAGGTTCTTCCTTTTCTTCAAGAACAAACAAACAAACTGAAACTTGAGAATAAGCAAAAGCTTACGGGTTTATCATCAACTGCAACAATGATATCTCCAAGTACTATATTACCAGCAAAACCCCGAGATGTTGGACGTAAACCTGCTTTTGCAGCCAGACTATCTCCAGGCACCTGCATTCACAATCTTCCAAATTCAGAATAAGAAAGACTACGTTTCTAGGTTTTAGAGTATGCATTGTTAACATACCTGAAGTACAAGAGCTCCATTACGAACATTGAGTTGATTAGCTACTTGATCTGGAGCTAACTCTATGTTAATACCAGCTCTAAGGACCTGTAACCTTTTATTTCTTTAATAACAACATCAAGAAAAGAAAACTAAAACAATCGATTTTCTGTGTGCTTACTTTGCTGAACTGGATTAGTTGAGGAACAATCTTCAATACAGTTGATGACGGTATTGCAAATCCAACACCAGCAGATGTTCCTGTTGAAGCCAAGGGTATGATTTAAAAATGGATTCTTACCAAAACAAATTGACAAGTAAACACTGAAAATCACCTGTCTGCGTGTATATGGCTGTGTTGATACCAATTAAGTTTCCTTTTGAATCTAGCAGAGGACCTCCACTGCAATATATAATGCAGAAACATCCATTAATAAACCCACACACACACAAGAATGATTTCAGAAGAAAAAAACCCTTTTGTAACCTGTTTCCCGGGTTAATAGCTGCATCTGTTTGAATCCCACCACCAATGGTAACACCGGTTTGGCTAAAAATGTCACGGTTAAGACCGCTGATGACACCAACCGTAAGGGTGTGGTCAAAACCAAACGGGTTCCCAATTGCTAAACACTGCTGCCCGACTTTAAGAGAATTTGATTGTCCAACTCTGATCGGTTTAAGGAGTGCTTCAGGTGCTTCTACCTTCAAGACAGCAAGATCCTTAGCACGATCAGCACCAACAAGTTTCCCTTCGAAATTCTTCTGCACCCTTCAAGATTTGCACAACATATGAGCATACGTGAGAAACAACAAGAAAGAAGGATAAAATGCTGAAGTCATTCAGAACTCTCACCCATCAGATGTAAGAATATTGACACGACCAACTACATCACCAGGGCTTGGATTTCTTGAGAGAGCATTGCCAATAACTGAAAGATAGATAAAACTATATTATATATCACTTAAGCACTTATCACGGTTCATTAAGATCACCTTACCGTGATAATTGGTCACAATGTACCCCTGTTCATCCCAAACTACTCCAGAGCCATTTCCTTCAGGTATCTAAGATTAAGTTTGAGAGAAATTGTACGTCAAACAATCGAAAAATAACATGAGCAAGAGATTAGAGTTTTTTTTAATGGTAGTGAGACAAGAGTACCTCAACCACACCCGTCATTTTGAGCTGAGGACGTAATGTCACATCAAATATGTTGACAACAGAGTAAGTGTTCTTCTCAAACAGTTGAACAATTCTCCCCTGTAACAAAAAGAGGAAAGATTATATGAATCTTAACGTGTGACCATCAGAACCTGAAACTTTGATATCCTCGGCCAAAAGAAACTGACCTCGGTAGGGAAAAGAGGTCCAGCTGGGAAAACAACAGGTGGGCTTACATCTTCAACTGTCGCAACAGATGGATCGCCAAGTGCTAGTGCTGCAGTTTCATCAAAAGCGTGTTAACTCAACAACCAATTACGTACATCACTAGGATTCAATGAAAACCATTTTATGATTTTTTTAAAAACTGAAGAAGTGTTATGAAAGTGTTCTACTAGACCAATAAATTGTATTAGCAATATGCTTTAATACCATAGTTTCTCTTTTAGGACTCTGAAATCTAACACTTTTATTTCAAAATGATTTCTAATGTGGGCTTTAGATCATCAGTAGCTCTGAGTGTGACAATTAAGCTTCCAATGCCTCATCAAAGTGTTGGAAACAAAGCTAAAGAAGAAGATGACAAAAAGGTGCAGACCTGATAAGTACCTTGAAGGATTACAGCACAGGTTCATGAATATACTTGTCAACAAGATTCGCCTTGGGACACTTTTCATGGCTAACTCATGCAAACTCGACTTGCAATCTCGACCAATCCTATCAATTGAAAAAAAAAAACACAAAACAATGCATGAATATCAGAGGCCCACAAACAGAAAGAAAGCACACTAATGAACCAATGTCCAAATCTCAAACTGAGCATTTTCTCAGTTTGCTTTTAAATTTGAAAACTTTTGTCTTTTGTCACAGAAGTTACAGCTTTGTCTTTTAGGTCATGGAAGTGAAACTGAGAATGATGTTACATGTCTCATTCAATGTTTTATGAAGTTTTCCCAACGATACGATGTTCCTGAAAAAAACCTTTAAGCAAACCCAATTCAAAAGAGAAGAAATTTTCAGTGAAAATATGAAGAAAGTGCAAGAATTTCAGCAAAAAATTGGCTGTGTAAGAAGCTAATGCTTTAAAGAACATGAAATTGCAGAAATTCAGCGAAATGGGGTGTGTAAAAATAGAAAACTGATTACTTGACTGAAGAAGCTGGTCGGTCTGAAACGACGTCGCCTTGGGAGATTCTGGAGCATGCGGAGGAGAGAAGCTGCCGTCGACCAACAAAGTCATTCTCGGAGGGAGTGATTGGATCAGGTCGCAAAGAGCAGGACGCAATCACCTGCATCTTTCTCTGGCAAACTCAGACCAATCGATCTCACAAAGCTTTGGATGATATAAAAATCTCAGATTTTTTTTGGTAGCCGAGTAAGTATAAGATAGCCGAAATACCGCAAGTACCCCTCACTTTTCCACATATATATGTTTTTGTAAAATGATTTTAGGGAGAATTTATGAAATAACAAAAAATGTTAAATTTAGATTTTTAGAGAAAGACGAGAGAGAGATGGGAACAAAAAAGGGCAATTGCAGTGTATGACTATAAAATAAAAGTTAATTAGGTATATGGAAAGTCACTATTCCACATTTTATAATGGCAAAGATGCCCTTACTCCTCTTGTTCGTCATCCAAACTAAAAACCAAACCTTTGGATCCCAAAACAAGACTGAATTGAGATTAACTATCTAAGCAGATCAGAAATTAATAGAGATCTTCACTAGTTTTAAGGTCCTAACCACGGGACAGTAATTGTCTGTTTTCTACTTCTTCCCCTGCGATTTCTAGTAAAGACAAGATGATGATCGTGAAGGGAGAAGAGGATGAGCTTCTCGGTGTGTTAGGTTACAAGGTAAGGTCGTCGTAGATGGTGGAAGTTGCTTTGAATCTCGAGGAGTTAGAGGTGATGATGGGTAATGTCAAGAAGATGGTTTACAGGAAAATTTTATTAATTTGATTTATGGTGAAAGTTATGAGATTTGATTCACTCGTTTATGTTTGATGGCCCATGATGGGATTCCCAAACAAAATTGATTTTTCAATATACATAGATGACTAGTGTTAAACTTAAGCTGTCCAGATTGTTTTCCTAGAAAAAATTTGTTACAGTAATTCCGTAATGAAAAAGACGATGAACAGTAACACTTGATCGGATGTTCATAAAACACCAAATCAACACTAGTCATCAATCAATCAGCCTCCACAGCCGTCATCTTGTTATAAGCATTTGCCCTCCACCGCCGTGTTCCTGCCCCCACCTCCACCTTTGTCTTCGGCTCTTCCTGTTCCCTAGGCCTGGGCATTTTATCCGGACCCGAAGACCCGGCCCGAAACCGACCCGAAAAAACCCGGTCCGGGTAGGAACCGATCCGATCAAATTACCCTATTGGGTCTTGTTGTAGAGGACCCGCGGGTCTTGGACCCGACCCGGACCGAACCCGAAACCCGACGGATACCCGAATTAATAATGTAAATTATATAAAATGAATTGAAGGGGAGTCGAAGACGGGTTATTTGTCTATAGAGCAAGAGGGTTAGCCACTAGGATACAACCAATTATTGTTCTATCTCGCATAATTTAGTATATATACACATTTTAATATAATAAAAACACAAATTTTAAATAAAATTTTAATTATTTTCGGATATATAAATATTTTCAGATTTTTTTTTGTATTTTTAGATATATTTTAGGTCGAACCCGAACCGAACCCGACCCGAACCCGACCCAGAACCGAACCGATAAATTCTAATTACCCGAATGGGTCCAACTATATAAGACCCGACCCGACCCGGACCCGGTACGACCCGAACCGACCCGAAACCGAAAATTTGAAATTACCCTATCGGGTCCTAAGCTCCTAGACCCGAAAGATCCGGACCCGAAAGGACCCGGCCCGAACCCGACCCGAATGCCCAGGCCTACTGTTCGCAGCCTCCATTGCCGTCATTACCGTGTTCATCTTCACCTGCTTTTTAATTATTACCTACTTTTCAATTATTACCCATACAACCTCTGCTATGCAAGGGGCTCCGACGTAAATTACACCCGTAGTACTCGATCATACCAGGCAACTAAATATTCTTTTTGTTGCATTGTTCCGCAAACATGTTATGTTTCTTAGTTTTCTAGCCAAATTGGCCAACAAAAAAAAGAGAAAAGAGGATTTTAGCTACTTATTGGGTTTTTCGTAATTAAAATTCTAACTAAAGATGAATCGTAAAAAAATTGCTCAACTAAAAATCTTACAAAATAAATCTTCAACTTTAGTTCCATTAATATATGTTATACTCTGTCTAAAATATCATGAAGGAAGGTAACAAACATTAACGGAGTTAAAGGTAAAAATTTATTTTGTAGAATTTTTAGTTGAGAAATTTTATTATGATTGATCTTTAGTCAAGGGGTTTTATCACTAAAATCATTAAATTTTAAAAAATATTTGTTATCATTATGCATTGCTTAAAGTTGATTTATAAGCCCTTACAACAAATTTATAAATTATTATATATTACTTTATCAATATTATAATCAATTTATAAAACTTCATAAATATTTTAATAATCTTACAAATGTTTAATAAGATTTCACAATGATTTTATAAACTTTTACAGTTCCTGATATGTGTTAGAATAAAATAATATAAAATTATTCGTGATACTATAAAACATGGAATAACATTATAGAATTATGAAGTAATAAAATAAATTAATAATAATAGATCAAATATATTGTTTTATTGATTAATAAGATAAAAGTACAATGTATTGGTTTAAAACAAATAATAGATAAAAAGAATAGTCCTCCATTATTTTTAAGGGATAAAACCTTTATTAATACAACCATCGTAATCCTAAATTAATAATTATGAATACTACTTAAAACTTAAATATAACTTAGAAATTTTAAATTATTTGATATTATACAATGACATATGTGACACAAATTTTCTTGTATCACTATTGCTAAATATCAAATAGTTTAATATTTCTAAGTTACATTAAGTTTTAAGTAATATTCATAATTATTAATTTAGGATTACAATGGTTATATTAGTAAAGGTTTTAGTGATTAAAACTCTGCATTAAAGATAAATCGTAAAAAACCATTCAACTAAAAATCCTACAAAATAAACCATCAGCTTTAGTTCCGTTAATATTTTTCACTATTTGTCATGGTTTTTTAGACGGATGGTAACATACATCAACAAAACTAAAGTTAAAAATTTATTTTATAAGAGTTTTAGTTTAGGTTTTTGTTTTTATGATTCATCTTTAGTCTAGGTTTTAATTACTAAAAACTTTACTTATTTAATTCAGATTTTTTGTTTGGTTATGTGGTGTAATTTTCTTTGATTTTATCATCACATTTTTTATTTGATTGTTAAGAAAATTTGTGGTATCTACCAACACAAAACATCTTATTAGAACGAAACATTTTTATTAAATATACTATTTGAACGAAACTATAGAAATAATTCGATTTAGATATTTTGTTTGAGTTGAGTTTCGTAATCGAATCTTAATGTCTGTTTTAGAATGATTTTAAAATATTTTAATTTTTCCTTTAAAAGTAACATGAAGGTAATTAATTAACCATACTGAATTAAAAGAGATATCATATCCAAAGCCAAATAATACTGCAAACAAACACATAGAGCGATATTTACTTAGAACATCTCCATTGAGAGATGTTATGAAGGGTTCACACGCATTCCCAAAATAAAGATCAATATATTAGTGTTTAATTGATGCATCCGCGTCGCGTAAGCTCACTGGGGTGAACCTGTATCGACACTATTTGCGGGTTCCACTGACACGTGGCAGCTCGTGATTGGTCGGTTTATTAATTTTTTTTGAAAAAATCAAACAAAAAAATGAAAAACTATTATAATAACATTGAGAATCGAGAATGAGCAAGTTTACCAATGATGATGCTCTTACGCTCGTATCTTTTTTCCTATGTTTGCAACAAGATCTCATTGGAAGACATAAGAGGATCAATTTTTCATGTAAGAAAGCAAATCTCCCTAAACCAATAAAACTAGAAATATGAGGACTAAATTTGAAACATTATTTCCCACGGTTTCCATATGCTTCTTCATATTTCGAAAGATTATTTAAAAGGTTTAATCAAAATTATCATTGCAGCCACACAGAAATATTTTAATTATTATACTTTCTCGAGTTTTGTTGTTCTTCACTCTATCATCCATCAGTTTCTCCAAATCAGTCTTTATCACTCGCCTGCCTTTTCTGCTACAACATGAACCACTTCTGTACAATTCAAGGTTAGTTTCATTCTTCTTCTTCTTCCCAATTATGCTCATTGGACAGTCTATCAATTAGTTTCTGGAATGTGGTGGAATTGGATTCAAGAACCCTAATTTCTGTTTATTTGTGAATGCAGGTTGTGTACCCATAATGGAATTTGGATTTTTAAGGTAAATAAAATTTGATTATTTTGTTTTTCATTTATAAAAAATGTAACCTTTTTCGATACTGATCTTGTTCTTGATCTGTAGTCAAATTAATTTTGTTCTTTTTGAACACAGACATTGTCTTGAGCAAAATCTCACTTTTTCATGGAACTTGAAGGCATCCAGTTCGGCCACAATTTCACATCTCCAGAGACTTCCTTTATCTATGGTAGTAGCTTCTACTCGAAATCATTACTACAAGAACAGTTTGCTCTTGAAGAGATTTTTAGTACGTGTCGGCAGCACTGAGGAGGAACACTCATTGTCAGAAGATTCACTCAATGACTCTGTTTCTAGACCTCTCACTAGTGAAGAGGTTACAAGCTTTTATGATCTTCTCTTGTTACATATACTTACATGATGAAAAGGAACTTGAAAGGAAGACTGATGTAACAAAATCTCTACTGTAGTTGAAGTCATTGCTCATCGATAACCAGAGATCGAAGCTTGTTAAGAAGTTGAGTGAAGCTAATCAACATAACCGCTTCCTCAAGCGTCAGGTGCTCGTCTAAATGAGTAGTTTGTTTGATGAACATTCTTTTCTTTTTTTTTAAAAAACAACTTCAAAATATATAGTCATGTTTGGTGTAAGAGAGGTTAATGTTGCAGAAACAGGTTTATTCACTTGAATCACTTCATCTCCTTGACTTGAGTTATTGTCTACTTTTGACCGGTCTTTTCCCAGCTTAAAACACAGGAGGAGGAGATAACTAACATCAAAAGTGAGCTTGCAATCATGGAGCTCGAAGTTCAGGTCATTCATATATTATACTGTCTTAGATTAAGATTCAACATCTCCTTTTCCCTTAAGCTGATTTAGTATAACATGTAGGCTCTGGTCAACTTGGCAGAAGAAATAGCAAATCTTGGTATTCCACAAGGTTCTAGAAAGATTAGTGGAAAGTACATTCAATCACACCTTCTCACTCGCTTAGACGGTTCTTCTCCTCTTGGTTTCATCATTACATAGATTCCCTTCAAGGAAATATAAAACTAAAATCATCATCTTCTCTCTCATTTCATCAAAGCTGTTCATAATAAGCTGAAGGAACAAATAAAAGACGTGGAAGCTGCACAATCGAAGGAAGTTAATGTCTTCTGGATTGGTATGGCAGAGGTAAATAAATAACCTTCACATTCCTGACAGGTTCTATGATCATGCATTTGATATTAAACTATTTATCGTCACATTAGAGTGTACAAGTAATGGGATCTTTTGACGGATGGAGCCAACCTGAGGATCTATCGCCCGAGTACACCGCTTCGTTCACTAAATTCTCCACCACATTAGTCCTTCGTCCTGGGCGGTACCCATTTCTTATTCTTCTATTTATTTTGCATTCAACATCATTTGTTTATTTTACAATTTTTTTTTTATTCTTGAAATCAATGTAAGGTATGAGATGAAGTTCTTAGTGGATGGAGAATGGCAGATCTCACGTGAGTTTCCTACTTCCGGAGAAGGAATGTTGGAGAACAATGTTCTAGTCGTGGAATAGCCTGTAGTGGTGGGTGATCTTTCTGCATCACACATTTTGGTAATACTACCTTTAAACATCATAACCCATCTGTTTTCAGACGGGTTGTAAATGAAGATGGAGCTGATGCTGAGTGGTCATGGTGAAGCATGAAATAGCTAGCTGCCACTCAGTTTTAATGTAATGCATATGTCATAGAATAATAGTTCTTTACGTCACTCAACTGGAGTTGTAAACGTTTTTACTTTATTGCTTTCAGTTCATATACAAGACGGATCTAGTTAGGCATCATTGCATAAAAGATCTACAAGTCAATACAAAAACTATCTCAACAAGGGAAGAGAGAAAAGGAAGGATCTAAATGTAACCTTCTATTTACAAAGCTAATCTTTCTCAACTTATTATGACACCAAACCAAGTGATCCTTGGTCAGTTTGGACATGTTCAAGACCCTCGTCACAAGCTTCATGTCCACTTGTGAGAAGAAGTGAAGCACTTGTTCTTCTGTTGAATCTTCTTCCTTGTTCTTTTTGAATCTTCTTATGATACATCTCTCACTCTTCAACACGTCTTTCAACCTTTTCTCCTTCTGCGATCACATTAATTAAACCGGTTAACAAAAATCATTTAATAAATTATTAAAAAGTTTTACTGAAAAACTTACATTTTGAAGCTCTGCTTTAACATCTGCGAACATCTCTAGATCTTCCGAGTCTTCTTCATGATCTGGCTCTATCTGTGACTTGGTTCGAGATTTATGATCATGGATGGAGCTAGTTAACTTATCAGAACGTACAAACCGCCAGAACAATCGAATGGTTTCCTCCATAATCTCCACAAGTTGTTCGCTTTTAATCGCACCACCCTCATCATTTTCCTCGTGATCTCTTCTTCTCTCCTTCCTCTTGTCCTTGTTTCCATCCTCTGTTTACACATCAAGATTCCAAGAACCGGTTAGAAAACTCCCGAACCGGTTTAAGAATTTAGTAAGTTCCGGTTTAAGGATTCTTACCTCGAATAACCGGGACTTGAAGTAGGTTACGAAGAACACGACGTTTCTTGATGTAGTGCTGCACTCTAGGCTCCTCGAACGGCTCGTTTTCAAGAAACCTCTGTAGCAGAACCTGAAACTGTTGAAACTCTCCGGCGACTTCGTTGTACCGACGAGAACCGTACACGTCGGATTCCAGTAGTTTGATGGCCTTCTCGTATTGCCAGTGAAGGATTTCCCACGACAAACACATGTGACCAACGTATACGTTCTCTAATTCTCCATGAGTCTCTTTTCTGAATTGAACCAATGGTTCGGTTTCCGGTTTCTTCAGTTTCCATAACCGGAGATTAAAAACTGATGAAAGTGATGCCTGGGAGGGAGAAGATCCAACGGTCGAGGGGTTCGTTGATTGAAGAAGACCTTCAATAAAAAAATGGCCAAGAATCAAAGTTAAGTTGAAGAACCAAATAAGAAAATTAGTACACAGAAATGTCAAGTTTTAATCATATGAGAGTATAAGGTTCTCAAAACCAGTTTCTAGTATAATACTTTTAGCTTATTTAATTGTATAACTAAATTATATACCAAAAAAAAGAAATTAAACTACTTTAAAATAATTCATAACATTTACGGAAATTTTATTACTTCTCACATAATATATTATGAATTATTCTTGGGTTCACCCCCTAGGGTAGATTCACCAACCAATAGTGTTTGAGTATTTGATATTTGATATCTTTTAAAAAAGGAAACATAATTGAATTTCCAAATTAGATTAAAATAAAAAATATTAAATACATAAAAAATAGTAATAGTTACAAAAAATAAATAAATTAATACTATTAAGCCTTCACTAAAATACTAGATCCTATACCCTAAATTCTAAACCCAAAAATTTTAGGTAAACCCTAAACCCTAAATCATAAATATTTAAAACTAAATCATAAAAACACTAAACCCTAAATTCTAATCACTAAACCCTAAACCCTTGGGTACACCCCGAACCCTTGGATAATTCATGAATATGTAGGTTCACCGACCAATATATAATGTTAGAGTTTATGATCTATCCAAGGGTTCGGGGTTTACCCAAGGGTTTAGGGTTTAGTGATTAGGATTTAGGGTTTAGTGTTTTTATGATTTAGTTTTTAATATTTGTGATTTAGGGTTTATGATTTATCAAAAGACTTAGGTTTATCTAAAATTTTCGGGTTTAGGATTTACCTAAGATTTTAGAGTTTAGGATTTAGGGTATAGGGTTTAATATTTTACTAAAAGGTTAATAATATTAATTTATTTATTTTTTGTAACTATTACTATTTTTTATATATTTATATTTTTTATTTTTAAAATATAATATAGTTTGGAAATTAAATTTTGTTTCCTTTTTTAAAAGATATCAAATATCAAATACTCAAATACTATTGGTTGGTGAACCTTGAGATTCACCCTAGGGGATGAACCTAAGAATAACTCATATATTATTTAATATTTTATCATCTATGTTATTTAAATTAGCTTCCAAATGAAGATTCTTTTTAATAACTCAAGAAACAAATGGTAGAATATAAATTGGTATACATAAGTCATTAAACAAATGATTAACTGACCTAATAAAACTTCCAAATTAATTTTTAAAAAATAAAACAAACATATTTGGGAGTAAATAGATTGAAAAGAAGAAACGTAGGTTCCACTAGCAAGAAGGCTCGGTGAGTGGAGAGTGAGAAAACTTCGGTAAAGAAGTTCCAAAAGAGAGCAATGTAATAAAGAAACATAAAAGCTAACCCCCAAAAACGACACATTTGGTGACATAGGCCAATAAAGATTTGCATGTGTGCATTGGCTTAAAAAGTAAAGAAAAACAAAATTGGTTAGACTAAGTTTTCAATTCCCAAAGCATTATGGTTGAAACAACATTTGTCAGATAGCATCTACTGATCTACTTATCTAAGAACTTTGTTTTAAAAAATTGTGGGAGAACTAACCAATGAATATGTTCTAATCAATCAAACAAACAAAAACTGTAGAATTTTGTACACAGAGAAACCACTAAAATGCTTACTGACCTAATAACTTTCCAAAATCTAATTTTGTTACTCAAAGAAACAAATTTGAGAGTAATTAGTAATTAGATGGAAAAGAAGAAAGGTAGGTTCCACTAGCAAGACTAAGTTAGTGGAGAGTAATAGGGAAAATTAGGTAAAGAAGTTCCAAAACAGATCGTGCAATAAATAAGAAACCATAAAAGCTAACCCCAAAAAAGTGACACAATGAATTGGTGAAATGAGCCAATAAAGATTTGCATGTGTGGCTGAACAAATAAGAAAAACAAATTGGTTAGACTAAGTTTTCAATTCCCAAAATCTACCTTTATGGTTGAAGCAACATTTATCACATATCATCTATTGATCTACATGTTATCTACTTATCTAAGAAAGGTAGAGAATATTTAAACGTCTTATACAAACCCTAAAACTGTAAGCGATCAAAGACAATGCATTCACTTTGTCAAAGATCCGTTCTAGTGTCCAACCCAAAACAATAACTAGAATGGTAGACTTTTAATTAATCAGTTAATAAAGTGTGTTTACAAGTTAAAACAAAACACTACTAATAAAAGATCACTAACTTCTTCTAAAATATCAGACGTACTGTTCCCTAATAATCTTATTCCATGTAAATTAATAAACTAAATGTAAGCACAACTTCCAAGAAAACATTTATTCAAAAACTAGTAAGAAAACCATAAAGACAATTAAATAATGGTTAGCTTTTAGGTTTGGTGCAAAACGCGTAATCAAACGGTAATTAGAAAATAATAATTTTATAAACCCTACAGTGAGTAGGATTTCGTGGGACCTAATGGTTTTATAGAAAATAATATTCTAACTTATAAAACACTACAAAATAAAAATTATGTAGGCGAAGTTATTTGACTAATACCACTAAAAAATGAAAATAATTTAATGAAAATAAAGAAAAAGGATTGAGAAAAAAACATACCAAGAGCAAAAGACTTCTGGAAACTCAAAATATCGAGTTTTCTCATTCTTTCTCTGTAGCTTCTGTGAAACTTATGAACTTCTCCAATGGTATCAACATGTTTAGACCTCTTCTCTTCTTCGATCCTCCACGGCTTTAACTCCTCCATGATCTTGGGACAATCATCTTCTTCTTCTTCTTCAAGAATTGTCTGAAGCCCACCAATAGCTTTAACTTTCTTCATCTCCATCTTAAGTTGCTCTATCAAATTTTGATGCTCCCATAAACTCTCGAACCCTTCTTCGTCCTCTTCTTCTTCTTCATCTGAGTCAGAGTCAGAATTGGCGGTTTTACGGTTTTGCCCTTTCTCCTCGGGTGGTGATGTTTCTCCGAAGTCGGAATCCGACAAAAACCCATCTTCGTTGCTTGTGAATGTTTGACTCGAGTCAACGAAATCAGAATCCGATTCCACAAAATCTTCCTCTGTTAAGAATCGGATTTTCTCGGAGTTCTCTTCCTTGCCAACGTTGGAAAAAACAGAGTGGTCCTCTGTTTCTTCAACCGTTAATGTCGCCGCCTTTGGGTTTTCGAGAACGTAAGTTTGATTCTTCGCCGGAGATGGCGATCCGTACTTATCATCCGCCGTTGGAATGACCGGAGAAGAGCGTAAAACCCCGCTCAAACTCTCACCGGAAGCGCCGGAGAAATCCTCTGTTTTTTCTCTGATCTTCAAACAATCTTCAACCCTAAAAGTCGCCGACTTTGGGGTTTCGACGACGAAACTGAGATTCTTCACCAGAGACGGAGACTCGTACTTCTTCGCCGCCGTGGAAACCGCCGGAGAAGTATCGCTCTCACCGTAGTCCTCTGTTTTTTCTCGTTTCCTTAAACAATCTTCAACCCTAAAAGTCGCCGACTTTGGGGTTTCGACGACGAAAGTGAGATTATTTGCCAGAGACGGAGACTCGTACTTCTTCTCCGCCGTATATATCGCCGGAGAACAAGACAAGGAACTGCTCTCGCTCTCGCTCTCGCCGGAACCACTTAACGATCTGTAACCTCCTCCTCTGCTTAACCTCTCGAAAGTTTCCGTCTGAAACTCGAATTTGAAAACCAATTTCGACAATTCACTCATCTCTTCTTCTTCTTCGATCATCTTCGCTTTGCTTCTGATCCTTCAAGTTCGCACAAGAACCGAATCTTTAATATGTCGGTTCCAACAATTGAACCTCTCGAAGCACTGTTTTGTTTATATATAAAGAAAATAAATAAAGAAGTGTTTTCCTTTTCATTTATTTAACGCGTATGAAGTATGAACATAGAATAGAAACTAGTAATAAATATCATAATATGCGAAATTAATTAAAATTAAAATAATCAAGTACCTGGAGAATAAGATGAATATTGGTTTTTGAGCAAAGAGATGATAAGGGTGAAACAAGCATGATGTGGTGAGATCAAGTTCTGCAAAAACAAAAGGGTAACTGATCAGAATTTTCTTAAGAGAAGACATATAGTGGGGTTTTGTTTACGAGTCATTGTTATGTCGGTCAAAAAAAAAGTTTCAATGAAACACTCTATTTCTAGGTTGAAAAACTCATGCAGAAAGTGTGAATTTGCAGAAAAAGAGACTTTTCACCTAGAAACCCAAAAGAAACGTTAGTGAAATCGAAGGATGATGCTGATGATGATGCATGAATGAAAGATAGATAGATTTTGAAGTGAGAACTAACAGATGAGAGACTTAAGGGAAAGGAACAAGTGAGCTAATATTATAATTGTTGGAAAAAAAGAAATCAAAAGTGTTCTTTGAGCTAATCTTATGGTTGCTTTGAACCATGGATTTCTCCACTCTGTTATTGGATGCCACATACACATCTATTACTACAATAATCACAATATTTTTATATTGACAAGATTTCCTTTAATTTCTTTTGTCATAATTTGGAGTTTTTAGATATGAAACATGCCCGGTGTTCAAAAGAAAAAAAAGATACTTATGAAACATGCCATTTGACCTTTTCGGTAATGATGCCACCTATTTTCTCATGTTTCTTTTTTGTGTCTTTTCGGACAATTTATTTAAGGGTGAATTTGTGTAATAGCCAAAAAAAAAAGGTAATTAATAGTTTTTTAGTGAGAAGTTAGAGAGAGATAGGAAAAGAAATAAGGAAAGGGAGGGTGTTTTTGGTTAGATAGTGGGTTTGGGTTTTTTTATAGTTATATAGGAGCAAATTTCCCTTTATTTAAAAGTTTTGAATCTTATATTACGATTTTGGAAATGAGCCTAAGGTTCGAAATATATGGCCTAGTGAAAAGGAAAAATGAGAACATATTTTGATGGAGGCCCATTAATATGTCATTATTTGAGACCGTGGATATCGAACTTGCAGGTTAGCCCATGATACCACGATATGAACTGGAGTTCTTGTGTGTATTGCTTTGATTTTACACTTGTTTTTTTTTCAGAATGGGGAAAGTTGGTGTGTACACTGTAGGGCTGGGCGTTCGGGTACCCATTCGGGTTTCGGTTCAGTCCATTCGGGTTTCGAGTTTTCGGGGTCAAAGATTTCAGCCCCATTCGGATATTTCTAAATTTCGGTTCGGGTTCGGTTCGGATATTTGCGGATTCGGTTCGGGTTCGGATAACCCATTTAAAATGTTTTTAAATTTTCAAAATTCATTATATACTTTAAATTTTCAAAATCTATAAGAAAGATAATATATTACATATAAATTTTCATAACATATATGTCAAAATACCTTAATTTAACATATAAATTGGTTTTCTTTGAATATTTGGATAAAGAATCAATAGATATTTAACTATTTTGGTGTTTTCAGTATATTTTAGCTATTTTAAACATTTACTTTTGACTATTTACATATATTTTTCGAGTATTTTGGAAAACATAAAGGTATCTTATATATTTTAATATTTTTAATATACATTATATATAAAAATAATGTATATATTTAAGTATATAAATTTATTTCGGATACATTCGGGTACCCAAAATATTTCGGTTCGGATCGGGTTCGGTTTCGGTTCTTTAAATACTGAAATTTTGAACCCGTCGGATATTTAATCAATTTCGGTTCGGATTCGGTGCTACTTTTTCGGATCGGGTTCGGTTTAGTTTTTCGGGTTCGGATTTTTTGCCCAGCCCTAGTACACTGTATTGCTTTAGTTTCATAAATCTTTATAAATAGTTTCATAAATCCTAATAAATGGTTTTATAACTCAAGAAAATAATTTGTTATCAATGATCAATAATTTAAAATCTTAACTTTAAATAATTTATAAAGGTTTTATAAATATTTTGTAAACTCCTATAAATAATTTTATAAAGATTTTTAAAACTTTTGTGATGATGTAAAACCTATTAACCATCATAAACAGTTTGTAAACTCCTATAAATAACGAGAAAATCTTCTTTATAAATGGTTTTATAAATATTTATAACATTTTGTCTAGATATTTATATATTGATTTGTAAGGTCTTGTTAGTGATATAATAATCATAAATAACGAGAAAAACTTCTTTATAAATGTTTTTATAAATATTTATAACATTTTGTATAGATATTTATATATTGATTTGTAAGGTCTTATTAATGATATAATAATCATTATTGATGATTTAAAATCTTAAAATGATTACCAAGTATTTATATAATTATATACTATTATGTATCTGGTATAAATCATTACTAATGAATCAATATAAATGACTTTAAGCTTTTTAAATAGTATATATATATTAATCATCACAGATGATTTTAAACTATTTTAAATAATTAATAAACTCGTTATATGATGCATCAATAGTGACTCATATAAAAAAAAGTTTCTACGATTGTTTATAATAGAAAAATAAAGTTAGTATATTAGTTTTACTAACAACTTTTTAACAATATACTTCATATAATTTATAAATAGACTATTAATGAAAATGAAATGATGAAGTATTATATAGAATTTCCATATTTGATATCATTTGATACTTTAAATGATTATGCATAAAACTATGTAAATAGTTTGGCAACTAACATTAATTGATTTTGTGATTTTCTTTTTTAGATTTGATTAAAATAAATGAAAATTAAAAATTATCGACCAATGAAATTATAAAGATTCTTCTCAAACTATATGTATAGCAAAAATCAATAAAGTGACTTCTCATTTAATATATAGGAGGATTCACATTTTTAGTGTAGCATGGCTTTAATGAATTCCTTTATAGATACTCAGCTAAATAAGATGTAAATAAGTACATATTAGAAGAAAAAAAAAACTATTTTGTTTGCGGAGATAAGCTGTCGCTTTTCCAAATCTTGCAATTTCAATAAAGAGTTTTGCCAAAAAACTCTATGAATTTTGATTGGAGCGACTTGTCAACATTAAGCTCCAAAAGATATTTTCAACTGGAAGCTGAAAATGGAAAAGAAAAAGTGTTTTTATTTTAACTTTGGGTTTGATTTTATTATAAGTTTGTAAATCAAGTTGATAAGAACATTGTGATTAAGTTTTGGACCTAGTGGTCTACCATATCCAAAATATATATTTACTGAAGCGGAGATTAAATATGCAAACGTTATATAAAGCGGTTTATCATTTAATGATTTTGTGGTCCTCTCTAATTGATTTTCAACTAAGGATGTTATCAAGATAGCGTTCACATGTTCCCTTTATTTTCGTTTCATACGAAAATGTGTTTTTATGCAAAGGTAGTGGGCAAAAGATTCACGAAATTTGGGCTTTGATTCGCAAATCTCAGCTTTCTTTAAATAAGCATATACATATCTTCCAGTTTATGCCATCCAACGTCATGCATAACCATATTCCAAAAAAACAAAAACTAAATATAGTGATTTTCTTTCCTTTTTATCAAGTTTCTATTGCTTTAGCCTTTATTCGATCCTATACTACTAAATAAAAATAATTTTATTCTGAGTTAGATATTGCATGGAGGAGCCCTCGAGTAATACTATTCACATTCTCAACTTTCTACCTCAAAATGATGTATTACTGGAAATAATAATTCTCACTTTTAATTTTTTTTTCTCATTTTATACACTGTTGGAGATATCTTAAAATTCAAAAAGAAAATTATCAAAACAGAACGAAATTTCAGCATGTCTATTTGACATAATACCAAATTGATATTGTTCTTATAATATATTTTTTCCCATAATCCCAAAATTAACCATGTACTAATCAAATTAATCAAATAAAATAGAATTTTAAAACTTCTTTTAATATTTAGAAAATGCAATTATACCAAAAGATAAGAAGCAAAAAAGTAAAAAAATAAAACAATAAAAATAAACAATTCTCGTAACCCTAACTTTGTTCTCTCTCTCTATTTTCAGCCCTAGAAACTATTTTTACTTAATACTTATTTAAACTATAATATTATTATTCAATGGTTGGCCGTTAAAACATTAACTCATTAACTTAGATGCTTATGAATAAACTCTGTCTATTTGTCAAATGAGTTGGATTAATCTATAACCTATATAAGCTGAAAACCATTCGGATATAATTTAGTATTTGTTGGTTTACCCATTTTAACACCCGTATATCGTATTGTAATCATTATTCTCTTTGTTTCAGAAATTTAAATGTTTTTGTCATCTAACTTTAAATGTTTTATGAAAACAATATGTCAAAAAGATATGCACTTTATGTTTTATGCATTTTTATTTGTTAATAATGATAAAGTACAAATTAAAAAACTAGTGAACTATTAAAATACTATTATCCTAAAATTATAAGAAATTTATGATACACATAATATATATATATATTAAAATCTAATGCATTGTTAATATGTGTAAAACACATAATTATTATTTTTTAAGCAGAGGGAATAACATTTAGTTACCAATCCATGATAATGTTTGCATTGTTACAAAAATATTTTAATTGTGCTTATTTTTGTAGTGTTAATACTTATCGGTTCAAAGATATTACAGAACTTTACTTCTTTGTAAGTAATTTCTTTAAACAAATCTTTAATGTCACCCATTTAGTTGGTGTCAAACTTTATTAATAAATATTTATGTGTGGTTACTAATCATCACGTTGGTTATTATCACCTAAATTTAGCAAGAATCTCAAATAAGAAAACTTGAAAATAGTTTGATGTGTAAGGTCATTAGGTAATTTCCGGTTAGGTGCACAAGAAAGGTAAATCACAACCTTACTATATATAAGTCACAACCATTTAATAATATAAAACCATCATACCTAATCGTATATAGTTTTCTTATAAGTAACTTCCCTGAAATTGAGGAAAAAAACTTCTATGAAACTGGAGCATTATATATATTCATGATGAGTAATAGTTATCAAGTTATGTACCAGCCACATTTAAATTTGAAGATCTAAACATTTATCATAAAACATGGTGGGCCATTTCTTTTCAAGTCTACTTATTTGAGTTACTAGGTGATTCTTCCGTGCTCATGCACGGGAATAAATATTTACAAATAAGTATTTTACTTTGTTTGTTTATATGTTTTAAGTAATATTTTATTTGTATGTATAAAAAATTGTATTAAATATCTTTATGTTTTAAGTATGATATTTTGTATTATTTCAACTTTTTATTTTTTATTTATTTTGAGTTGTATATAGACGGTTAAATTAATGATGATTTTTCTCATTAGGTTAAAATTATCGTATAAGTAGATAATTCAGTTTATCCTCTTATATTTGTAAATATATTTCATAAAATTTTGTATAATTTGATATATCTTATTTTAGAAACATAACTTGTAAAATATTGAAAATTTATTCACGTATATGAATATATGCAAAATAGATACGTCATAATAATTGGTTGATTTAGTTGTTGATATTTTGATTGATATCATTACTTGCATTTGGTATATTGGGCTATATCATTTTTTAATCATAAAGTTTTGGTTATAATTAGACTAAAATAAAACAATTTTGCTAATTACATTATTTTAGTTTACCTTAGGTTCATAAATATATTATGTATAATTTATATATGTTTTTGATAAAATATATAAGTCTATATTTTAAAATTTGATAGATAATTTATATATGTTTATGTATAATCAATCTTTTATATTCTAGAAATATTATTATCTTATAGAAAAATGTCTAAATTATTTTATTAATATTATAAATTTTATTTTTCTTATAAATATTTTAATACAAATTTGATTTAACTGAACATTAAAATTAAGATAAAAATAATTTTTTTTTATTTTGAATTATATTTAAGAATGTGCATGTATATATTTAAAAGTATAATCTTAGGTAGATTTTCCTATCTATTTATTTTAATTAAATATATTAAATCAATATGTAAAATTGCTTTATTGTCAAAAATTAAAATTAAAAAATATTTATAAAATCTGTAGATATATATAAGAAACTAATGGTTTTACGATTTAATTTGATTTTATGATTTTTTTTTTATAATTTTCTAAAAATATGTATATATTTTTGAAATATTTTTAATTTAAATGATAATTCGAAATTTGAAATGCCATAATTGAATATATTTATTTTAATGATGATTTATGAGTTATTACCATGTTTTAAAAAAGTCCAAAAATATAAATCGACAATAAATGTAATATATGAGTTATTACCATATTTTAAAAATTTTACCAAAAATATAAATTAACATTAAATATAATTTTTCATGTCATATTAATCTTTAAAACATGTCATCAATTTTAGTAGCCATGTCACAATTATTAATTTAGGTGTTTTCCTGCACCATGTGTAGTGATGAATTTTTTGAAAGTTAAATTTTATATTTTAAAATGTAATTTATTAATATTATATATTTTATTACTTTTACCAATAATTAATATAAATACCATTAATTAAGCATAAAATTAAGGGAAAATATTTTTATTTTAAATTATATTTAAGAATATATATGTATATTTATAAAGTTAAAATCTTAGATAAAAAAAATTATTTATTTCATTTGGTTAAATGTATTAAATCAACTTGTACTAAATTACTAAAAATCATATAAAATTGTATATTTATCAAAAATTAAAACTAAATAATATTTACGTAATTTGTAGATATCTAAAAGAAACTAATGATATTACGATTTATTTTTTTTAATTTAGAAACTTTTAGATAATAAAAATTTTATAATTATAAAAGTAAACTTATATAATATTTCGAAATTCTAAATGTCATATTTGAATATATTTATTTTAGTGATGATTTATGAGTTATTACCATATTCTACAAAGTTTACAAAAATATAAATCAATATTAAATGTAATATATGAGTTATTGCCATATTTTACAAAAATTTCCAAAAATATATATCAGCATTAAATGTAATTGTCCATGTCATATTTAACTATATGACATGTCATCAATCTTAATAGCCACGTCACAATTTTTGCTAATTACATTATTTTTAGTTTACCTTAGGTTCATAAATATATTATGTATAATTTATATATGTTTTTGATAAAATATATAAGTCTATATTTTAAAATTTGATAGATAATCTGTATATGTTTATGTATAATCAATCTTTTATATTCTAGAAATATTATTATCTTATAGAAAATGTCTAAATTATTTTATTAATATTATAAATTTTATTTTTCTTATAAATATTTTAATACAAATTTGATTTAACTGAACATTAAAATTAAGATAAAAATAATTTTTTTTATTTTGAATTATATTTAAGAATGTGCATGTATATATTTAAAATTATAATCTTAGGTAGATTTTCCTATCTATTTATTTTAATTAAATATATTAAATCAATATGTAAAATTGCTTTATCGTCAAAAATTAAAATTAAAAAATATTTATAAACTCTGAAGATATATATAAGAAACTAATGATTTTACGATTTAATTTGATTTTATGATTTTTTTTTATAATTTTCTAAAAATATGTATATATTTTTGAAATATTTTTAATTTAAATGATAATCCGAAATTTGAAATGCCATAATTGAATATATTTATTTTAATGATGATTTATGAGTTATTACCATGTTTTAAAAAAGTCCAAAAATATAAATCGACAATAAATGTAATATATGAGTTATTACCATATTTTAAAAATTTTACCAAAATATAAATTAACATTAAATATAATTTTTCATGTCATATTAATCTTTAAAACATGTCATCAATTTTAGTAGCCATGTCACAATTATTAATTTAGGTGTTTTCCTGCACCATGTGTAGTGATGAATTTTTTGAAAGTTAAATTTTATATTTTAAAATGTAATTTATTAATATTATATATTTTATTACTTTTACCAATAATTAATATAAATACCATTAATTAAGCATAAAATTAAGGGAAAATATTTTTATTTTAAATTATATTTAAGAATATATATGTATATTTATAAAGTTAAAATCTTAGATAAAAAAAATTATTTATTTCATTTGGTTAAATGTATTAAATCAACTTGTACTAAATTACTAAAAATCATATAAAATTGTATAGTTATCAAAAATTAAAACTAAATAATATTTACGTAATTTGTAGATATCTAAAAGAAACTAATGATATTACGATTTATTTTTTTTTAATTTAGAAACTTTTAGATAATAAAAATTTTATAATTATAAAAGTAAACTTATATAATATTTCGAAATTCTAAATGTCATATTTGAATATATTTATTTTAGTGATGATTTATGAGTTATTACCATATTCTACAAAGTTTACAAAAATATAAATCAATATTAAATGTAATATATGAGTTATTGCCATATTTTACAAAAATTTCCAAAAATATATATCAGCATTAAATGTAATTGTCCATGTCATATTTAACTATATGACATGTCATCAATCTTAATAGCCACGTCATAATTTTTTGTGTGAAAACGATTGTAGAGAAGACATGTGGCAAAATCACTTCTCAAATATAGACTAGGGGATATCTATCATACACAAAGAACCGTATGTAATAAATTGTTTTTACGGTGAGCCCTTTTTCATAACTTTACTAAAATAGATTAGAGTGACACTCTTTTATGGGTATATTACATTTCCGAGATAAAATTGCTTATTAGTTTCATATGTACAAAATCATTTAGATCTACCTTTTCTTATTAGGATATATGCGTTCATGCAACAAACAACATACGTGTACGAAAATACATAAAATAAAATAAAATTTACAACATTATATATAATCAGGACCGGTGTTAAAAAATATTCAATAAAACATTAGTTTTAGTTTTCAGATTGTAAAAAGGTAATATGTATAGCTTCTCTAGTTTTCAAGTTTTTCAGAACAATTATACTCTCAGAACGGGTCTTGATTATAAATTAGGACTATATAATTCTGTACGTTGTTTATTTTGTAGTTCAAATATATTCTTATTTCTAAACATGATATTTTCCTTTGCTAAAGAACAGAATAAAATGCTGACAAGGAAAAAGTGAAAAGGTTTTCCTTCTCGTTTTTGTTTCTCAAAAAGTGAAAAGGTTAGAACTAGTATTATTTTTATGCCTAATATGTATATGTTTCGTTTTTATAATATGTAGGCTAAATTGTTACGTTACGAAAATCAAAATATAATTAATTGGCGGTGCACATGGTATATGGCAGGCAGTTAGGGCCATAACCTCAGCTTCTGTAAAGTTTTGACCCTACCAAGAATACGGAAAGATATATGTGACTTGACTAAAAATATTAAAATAATAAATACAATAATTATTAGTTTAATTGCTTAAATTACTATTGTAAACATTTCGTTTGTAGATACCATATCTTAATCTCAATTATAGTATTATTCTTTTATTGTGAAAGCCGACATTTCAATACTAATCCCTACGACGTTTCCTCAAATGGAAAGTTATTCTTAAACTATTCAATCTACTCAATGATTAGTGTGAGTGCCACGCATTAAACCCTATTTAGAAGTTGTCAAGTTATAAGGATATATGTACCTTTTTTTTTACTTATTTATGTAGTTGGTGAGAGCCACAAAAACCTAAATCTAGAATATTGCACGCTACGATGTGATAAAACAATAGTTCTGTCTACCTTTAGTATGAATTGTATTAATTTCTATAAGTAATAAAGTTGTGTCTAACCTGATAAATATAACTGAAAATAGTTTTTTTTTCTTTTTTTCTACAGAATCGGTTATCAGGAAGAATCCATGAGAAGGACATAGCTAAAGAGGAAACTGGTGGTAACAGAAAAATGTTAATCAAAATGATGGTTATTCATTAAAATTCAATAATAAATGGCATATATTTAACCTTATAATATTTAAATAAATTGGACCTAAGAATAGAGAAATAGCACACATACATTATAGTTTGGTCACAAATAAAATTAAGAAAAGTTCTCTTAAAGTAAAAGATAAACCAAATGAACATTAGTAACTAAATCACCAGACTTTCTATCTCTGTGTTTCTTCATTAGAAACAAGATAATCTATTGGAACTTAAATCACATTTAATGGTTCATTTATTGAAAGCAAGATTTAGAAAGAATTAATTCGCAATGCTATTATTCCTCATCAAGCGAGACAACGTCGTGGTAAAAAGTGCATTTTAAATTTAAAAAAAAAAACTAAAAATTAAACTACGAACCAAACACATGAGCTTAAGGTTTTTGATTAAAACTAATAGAAGTTATCAACGATGATAATACGAGTGGCTTAGTCTAAAGCTACAAAGCTTAAGGCTTCTTTATTGAATCTGACTCTGATCTTTACTTCACGACGACGACGACCCGTTTACGTTACCGCCGTGAACTCCACCGCCACCACTATCACTATCAAACCCGCCTCCGCCGCTACTAACACTGTGGCGAAGCTGCTCGTTGCCTCCGATATTGTTAGTTTCACCGGCGAGAACCGGAGCGTGGACTCCTCCACCGCCGATATCTATTTTGTGGATCTCGGTGGCTCCGGCCGCGGCGGAGAACTGGATATCGCGGCGGTTGAAGGTGTTTTTGTTGTTGTGCATCCAGACTTTGAGAACGCTTTTGTCAACTCCGATCTGATGGCAGAACTCTCGAACATCGTCCTCGTCGCGTTTCTGCATCTTCCACCCGACTCGGTCGGCGAACTCGTGCATCTTCTCTTTCTGAAACTGGCTGAACTTGGTCCGGAACCGCTTACGAGATCCGGTCTGGTGGGGCCCGGAGAAAGCTAAGTTGTTGTTGTTATTAGTCCCGGAGAGAGATAAGAGCATGTAAGATGAGGAAATAGGCGGCGGAGAAGAGGAGTTGGGGCTGCGAGGAGGAGCTAATTGTTGTGGTGGTGGTGGTGGGTGGTGACGGTGGTGAGGCTGATACTCAACTGTGGCGGCGACTGAGGAAAGAGGAGGTGGAGGGATTGAGGGGTCGTTGTCTGCTGGTTCACGGCGGTGGAAATTACGGTGGCAACCACAAGCTGCGCATTTGAGAGACGTTGGATCGGTTGAGACTAACGACGGAGACGGCATGTATTCGCCGCAACCGTCGAGCGCGTGGCTACCTAACGCTGCGGCGTGGTTTTTGAGACATTCTTTGTAAGTGAAGAGGAGAGGAGGATGGTGGCGTTTGATGACGCCGTTGCTGAAGGAAAGGGGTTTGGCCGGTTGGATCCGGGTCGGTGTTTCGGGTTCTGGTTCAGGTGATTTAGGAGGAGGTGTTACTGTTGTATGAGTCGTCATATCCATCACAGCTCAAAACATCAATAATGTTCCACGAAAATGAAGAAAAGGAAAGAAACTTAGGGTTTGGTGTTTTAAGCTGGAGACTTGAGAAGCTATGGAATATGAGTTTAGGGAGGGGAGAAGAAGAAAAAGATAAGTAAAAAAGGCTCTTTAGCTTTTGGAGATTTATTATTTCTTATTATATTAAAATAGTTTTTACTCAACTTTATTCGTTCTTTTAATATAAATCTTGTAGGAAAATAAGAAAATGACATGAAGAGAGTGACGACTGTTGCTGAAGCAAATATAGAAATTAAAATGGACAATAATAAATTAATGATTTCTTTTTCTGACGACGTATCCCTTGAGCTAATGTTTATAATAAAGATAAAACTTGATACAAAAATACGGTTTAATTTTTGAGGATATTTAAATCCCAGTGGAAAGGTTGATGTTTAACCATGGTTAGGTTAACTGTGGATCGTTTAGAGATGTGGTGGGGGCCACAAAAAGAGTGCGTGTTAGATTTTGCAGTGAAAAGCGTAATAAATGTAGCTACTGAGTTGTGTCTTAAACCTAAAGACAGTCTCATGGCAAAAGTCAAAATTAATTTTTTTTTTTTTGAACAAAGTCAAAATTAAAATAATAACACAAAGTAAATGGTAATATTTGCTAGTATATTTCCCCCATACGTTGCGAGCTTATTTTTTTCTTTTAAAAGCATTTGCGACATTAACTGCTTTCTTTATATATTTTTTTTGTTTTATTTTATTTTTATATTTTATTGTTTCTCCGTTTTTGAATAAGTGTTATTTTGACTTTTTCATACAAACTAAAAAAGTGACTGAAATATACGTAATTTATTATTAATTACATTTCTCTCACCAATAGTATTTAAAATAAATAAAACTATTTATAAAATTAATACAAATTACAATTAATTTTCAGCTAAAATTAAGTATAATTTGCATTGGCATTATAAAATGATATTTTTTGTGTAACAAGAAAATTTTTCTAGAATTACACTTATTATAAAATAGAATATATACTTGATAGAGTTATATAACGATGGCTATGTCATATTCTATTCCAGTTTACAAGATGAGTTGGCATTGTTTTATTTTATCAGAATATGTTGTGTTTGTAGATAACTTATCATTTGATATCAATTAGGACGTTAATATTTTTGTAAAAAAAGTTAGGAGTTTTTTTTTTGAGAATTGGCTTAAAAAGTTACGAGGTTGTATTAAGTTATTGATGCTGCAGATAAGTTGGACACTAATTTGCTGCAGATAAGTTGGACAAATTTCCTTTTTTCATGCTTCTACTCCCGGGAAAGAAAATAAAACAAATGGTGGACATTTATTTAGTAAGTTAGAACTTACTTACAACACATGCAAACAACACAAAATGTGCTTTTCTCTAATTTCCATTGCTCGAATGCCTACACATTTTTTTTTTGATAATCAATTTAACATTTTAACAAAAAAAATATAAATGTGGATGACAACCAAAATGAAGGTTGTCCCTGAAACTCTAAATGACTTCAGATCAACTGGATTTGATGTTTTGGATCAGGCCAGTTAACAAAAGAGAGAAAGACATAGTTTGGATAGGGTCGGATACTAAACCCACACAAAAGGAAGTTTAAGAAAGAAGTTGATATATGGTGTAACTTACGCACACTTCCATAAACACGGCCCAATGATGTTGCATCAGTATACACAACATATGAAAACTAATGAACTGTTAAACATATTTATTTTCTCCTTATATCTTCTTACTATGTGATTCTTCCGTATTTATCATGAGTATAAATATATACAAATATCTAAACTATAACAATTGATTAGTATTTTATTTTGAATAATTTTTATAAATCTTAAATTATTTATAGTATTTTCTGAATAAATTCATAAATCACGAAAAGAACAAATCATCTATACTATTATTTATGAAATAATTTTGTTTATTTGTCACATTCTCCATGATTTTAGCTAACTTTGCTTATTTTTCATATTTTTTTAGTTTTTAGATTAAATTACCAATTTATTAATTTAGATAATATAAATATTTTGAACTTTCTAATTAATTTTTTAATTTAGATAATATAAATATTTTCAAATTTCTAATTGGAATTATGATTATAGTTATTTTAACTTTCACAAGATTCTTATTAGTTTTAACTTAAACTAGATTTCTACCTGCATTAAAACACGGATAATATTTCATATTTGTTAAAATTAATAAATAAAATAATACAAATTATTAAAAACTTTATCAAACTTTAGGGTTGGGCTAAATTTTTGAAATTTTTGAATCCAGTCAAAAAGTTATACTGAACCAAAACTGGTAAGATATTATAATTAATCCATCTGATTATTATTTTTAAATATATAGTTAAGATTCAGAAATAAAAACTGCTAGATTAGTATTTCACGTGTGTTGCGCAATGCATCTTTTACTATATAACGGTAGGTATCATGAAAATATGTATAACTGGACAACCGGTTTTCTTACAGAACGGTTTGTAAACTTTGGTTTTTAATTTTTGATTTTTAGAATTTGGTTTTTAATTTTTGGTTTATGATTTTTCTGTATATTTTAGTTTTTTTTTGAAAAACTTGAATGGTGATTTTAGATTTTGGTTTTTGTTTTGAAGATTAAAATATATTATTAATAGGACAATATTTTTATGAAATCAATAAGAACAAAAATATCATTAGTGTCACTAAAAGTAAATAAATTAATGAAAAAATATTTTAAAATAAAAAAATAAAATTATTATTTATATAATTTCTGAATTTTAAAATATTCAATTTTAATTTTACAGGAAAAATGCACAATAATATTTAAAAATAAACACTAAGTGGAGTTTAAATTATAATATTATTTAATATTTTTTAAAAATATGCTAATATCAATAAGTGAACTTTAAATTACATTTGTTTCTAGATATTTAATAATTATATTTATAAATAATTTATAAAATATATTATTTTCATCTCAAATTTCTTCCATATATTTATATAAATCAAATTTTATAAAAATTCAATAGTTAGATTTTAATACTATATAATTTGACACATAAAAATAGTAAACAAATAATAATTATTTTTTGTAAAAATTGGGTTGCAAATGATTTTTACTAAAAGAATAAAATTAAAACTATACTACAAATATGTAAAATAAGAAAATATTTTCACTAATATAATTTATTGTAGTTTTATAAGTTAAATCTTCAATGATACACAGATTGTTTTATTGACTTTCACTAATATAGAATAGTTACTATTTCATCACTAATCTCTTTTTATTTAATTATCGTATGTTAATGCATAAATATAGTAATATTAATATTTCAAAAAAAGAAAAAAAAAATATAGCAATGCATAACTTATGCAGCATAAGTCACGTATTATTGCTGAAAAACTAACAAGACATGATTTTGGTTTTTTCTTAAGAAGTAGGCAGTTATTCCAAAATCTTGTTTTAAAAAAAATATATTAAGGAATCTGTTTTTAAAACAATCTTGATTGTTAAAAAATATATTTTTACAAAATAAAAATAAAAAACATAGTTTAAAAACTGCAAAACAATTAAACAAAGATGCAAAATTTTTAGTCAAATCAATAGAGTTTTAAATTATTTCTTCTACAATCCAAAACCTCAACAGTTTTTCTGAAGACATATAATATTAGAGTTGAGTTACAATAAAAGTTATGGTTTGATGTAGTTTGCAGTAAAAATTATGTGGTAAAAAACTGCATATTTATTTTGTAAATTTGATGTTAAAATATGAGTTACTATTTTAAGAACATAGTTGGCTTTGATTGGTGAGATGCATTACACTTGATTTAGTTTGAGTTTGAGTTTGACATAGAAATAAAAAAAGTTGCTAGTCATGAATTAGTTTTGAAGTTTTGAAGTTTTTTTTTAAGTTTTAATAATATATTATTGCTGAGTTATAATTTTGAGTGAAGATAAAACTTTTGACATGCATTACACTTGAGTGGTTATAACATCTCTAGCATTGGAATAAGATAAAACTTTTGATGTCAAGTGTATCCTTATTAATTTGTTAGGATTATTGAAGATAAAATGACTGAGGTTTTAATTTTTCTTTTTTGAAACTTCTAAGGTTTTAATTGGTGACATGCATTATACTTGATTTAGTTAGCTGATGAATCTCTGGTGATAAGATCATTTTTTTGTCTCTGATTCTTCTAAAGAAATATCTGATGGTTTGAAGGATAGATGATGATGGTTTTGATGGATAGAAGTAGATATGGATGATGAACTTCAGTGAGAATCTATGAACTGCTCAACACTTGGATAGATGTGTCTTTGATCTAGAGAATGAATTCTGATTTCAATCAAAGATAGGTTTTGCTTGCAGAGAATAAACTCCTAGCAATCAATGTTCATAGATGAACAAGGGATTTACGGATTTTGGAGAGAATTTTATAAAAAAAAAAGAGAATAAACAATATGTCTACAACATCAAGAGTTTGAGTACAAAAAAAAAAGGAAAAGAAGTTGAAAGGTCCAAAACTAAAATTGTCTTAAAAACACAATAAATAATTATTTTTGCTGATTTCTTCACTTGAGTTTCATGACTCTGGTTTGACTCTGGCTCATGCTAAAGCAAGTAAGCCGTTGCTTCCTTTATTTTTTTCTTGGTTTGTGGTCTTCTTTTGGGCTTGGAAAATTCCAAACTCGTCTATGAGTCTAATCACACCTTTTACAGTTTTTTTGACATGTTCTTCATTGTAACTTGAATGAGAAATAACCTCAGCATGCTCCATTCCAAACATAGATTCATCTTCAAGCTTTCCATTTAGCCATCTAGGTTTATTCTTAGTCGCATAGTCATCAGGCTCAACCATGGTTACATCATCCCCTCTTTCTTTGAAAATATTTGTCCTCAAATCTGTATATCCTACATCAAAGGAAACAAGTAAGAAGCGAGACAAATGATCAAGAAAATAAGTATGGAAGCAACATCAAAGTAAGGTTTTGGACAGAAACTTCCTTGGAGTTTTGAAGCCATTTTTCTCAAATACTTCCATCTCCAAATCCCAGGTTGATAAACATGGTGTTTTCCCTTGTTTCTTACATTTTTTTTGACTGAACCTGTTTATTCTAGACACTCAAACCAGAAACTAGAATACAAGGATCATATGTGCAAGACATGTACTTGTTCAGATCAGAAACCAAAGTTTCTTTCCCTAGAACATGTAGCACATGTTTCAATCGTTCAAAATGCACATCAAATTAAGTATTATACACAAGAATGGCATAAAGGCACGAGCTAGCATAGTTTCTAAAGAACAATTTCTGATGAGACACAAGTTTCTCAGATTTTGAACACAAAAGATCAAGTTCAAACTGAGAATTACTTAACCAAGACTCAACATGTTTATCAAAAAATGCATTGTAAACCAGAATATCATCAAATCTCAAAACAACACAATTCTCAAGCAATGATCTCAAAATATGCCAAGGTTTATCAGTTTCAGAATACAAACTAGCAAGTTTCAAATCAGAATCAAGAACAAACTTAGTTTCAGCACTAAGTGCTTTCAGTTCCTGCAACTTCCAAGGTTTGTTCAAGGCATCAGCAGATGCAAAGAAACCACCAGTGATCAGTTTATGACTAGAAAAACTCAGATCAAAGCCATTATCTTTAAAACAAGAAAAATATTCACAAGGTTTTCTGAAACATAAATCAGATTGTTGCAGAACAAACTCTAGTGTCTTTTCAGAGTGATCAAGGCATCTGTTATGTTTCATAAACTGATCAAAAATCAAAACAAGACCAGAATCAATGTTATTGCCATATTGAAAACATTTTTGATCAGAGAGTTTATCAGGTTCAAACACTTTAAAAGAATTAATCATTTTATCAAAAACAGAGTTTGAAACACAATTTTTTTTTTTACTTTTTCAAGACTATAACAAACATTTCAGGCACAGAATTAACCATATCAAGATCCTTACAGTTCCCTTGAGAGTTCAAAGAGAATGACTTAGCATCGGTTTCTGCTTCAATTTTGGGCTGCTCCAACACTTCTTCTGGTGGTGAACTCTTTTGTGCTTCTTCTGCTGAGTTTTCTTTTGAGACCCGAGACACTAAAACAAGGCTGCTCGGTTGCACCGATTCCAGATAAGTTTCATCATAGATTTTATTGACAACAAGTTCACACTCAGGAGACAAAAGAGAAAAATCATTTTCTGTCTCAGGTTCTTTACTTACCTTAGATGGCTCTGTTTTTAATTTTTGGATAGCTGATTCCTTCTTAGAACACAGTGATTCACTGACTCTTGAGATAGGACGTGGGTCTTGCCTTCTTTGCTTATGTGACTGAGACTTTCTTGGGTGATCAAAATCATGGCAAGGTCTGGTCTCTTCTTTGGCATGTCTCAGATGTTTTCTGCTGTAGTTACCAGAAACAAAGTGTTTCTTCATAAAGTGTTTCAGTTCAAACCAGGATGCAACTTGTGCTTCTCCTGTTCTTCTTCTGGTAATAAGCTGATCCCACCATTGAATGCAATTTCCATAGAAATCTGATGTAGCCAATCTAACCTTTTTGATTTCTGAATAATTTTGGCCATCAAAGACAAACTCCATTTTCTGCTCTCACTCCAAATAGCCATCATGGTCGTTTTTGCCACAGAAAGATGGTATTCTGCTCCTCCTTTTGATCTTAGCTTCCTTATGAACTTGGGAAACATTACCAAAGAAATCATCAGCATGTTTCTTTTGTAAAATATCAGTCTTTTTCATTCTCTTCATGATCTCAGACATCATTGCTTCCATCTGCAATTTATTAAAAGTCACAGTTGGTGCCTCCTTTCTTTTACAGACATCTCCAGCCATGGTTTCCTGTTACAATCTCAACAAGAAAATTTAGCACATATATGAATAGCCAAAGCCTCACAATTTCTCAAGTGTTTCTCTCAAGTTTTCTGTGAACTTTTTTCTTCTGTGAATCCAGTAGTTCAGCAACAAACAAAGATCAAACTTCAGAGAACAAACCCCAACCCCAAAACAGAAGAAAGAGATAGACAGATTGCAAGATTTTTGTTTAAGAGGCTTTACCACCAGGATTGGATTTCTCTTAAGCCAAGTTGGATTTCTCTTCAACTTTTCAAATTTTTTTTTTTTTTAAATCTGGTTGACCATCTTGCAGATTCTACAGAAAAAAAAATAAGAGGATTTTGAGAAAATTGCAAAAGAAAAAAGATCCTCAAAACAGAGAAGAGAAATTGAAAAATTTAGAATCAAACCCAAGATCAAAAGCCTTCAAATCTGCTCTGATACCACTTGATGAATCTCTGGTGATGAGATCCTTTTTGTCCATGATTCTTTTGAAGGAAGATCTGATAGTTTGAAGGATAGATGATGATGGTTTTGATGGATAGAAGTAAATATGGATGATGAACTTCAGTGAGGACTATGGACTGATCAACACTTGAATAGATGTGTCTTTGATCAAGAGAATGAACTTTGATTTCAATCAAATACATGTTTTGCTCGTAGAGAATAAACTTCTAGCAATCAATGTTCATGGATGAACAAAGGATTCACAAATTTTAGAGAGAATTTTACAAAAAAAAAGTGGATAAAAAAAGAACAAAACTTGGGTTCACCCCCTCGGATGAACCTTTAAATTCACCACACCCTTAAGAACCAACTAAACTGCCATGTAGACAATTAAATGAAAACTATTATATTAAATAAAAAATAGAAAAATGCCAATTTTAACGATATTAATGCCAATATGTAAACCCTAAACCCTAAATCTTAAATTTTAAACTCTATACTCTAAATCCTAAACTCAAATCATATACCATAAACTCAAATTCTATACCCTAAATCCAAATTGTATACTCTAAACCCAAAACCTAGACCATAGCCTAAACCGTATACCCTAAACCGTATATCCTAAACCCAAATCTTATACCGTAAGCCCTAAATTCAAACTCTAAACCCTAAACCCAAACCCTAAACAAAACTTTGGGCTTATGATCTATGGCTTAGGTTTAAAGTATAGGGTTGGTAGTCCAAAGTTTTGTTTAGGGTTTGGATTTAGGGTTTACAATTTGTGTTTAGGGTATGTGATTTGAGTTTAGGGTATAGGTTTGAGTTTAGGGTATAGGATTTGGTTTTAGAATTTACGGTTTGGGTTTATGGTTTAGGTTTATGGTTTAGGTTTTGAGTTTAGGGTATACATTTTGGGTTTAAGGTCTACTATTTTGGTTTAGGGCATAGGATTTTAATTTAAAATTTAGAGTTTAGAATTTAAATTTAAAATTAGGGTTTAGATAAGTATCGTTAAAATTATTGTTTTTCTATTTTTAGCTATTTTTAATTAATATAATATTTTTAATTTATTTATCTATGTGGCAGATGGATTGGTCATAGAAGATGTGGTGAATTTGAAGATTCACCATAGGGGATGAATCCAAGTCTTGTTCATAAAAAAAAATATGTTTTCAACATCAAGAGTTTAAGTAGAAAAAAAGAAGAAAAATAAGTGGAAATGTCCAAAACTAACATTGTCTTGAAAACTCAACAAATATTTATTTTGCTGATTTTCTCACTTGAATTTCGTGGCTGGTTGACTCTGGCTCATACTAAACCAAGCAAGCCCTTGCTTCTTTTATTTTCTTGGTTTGTCATCTTTTTGGGATGAAAAAATTCCAAACTCGTCCATGAGTCTAATCACACCTATTACAACTTGTTTGAGATATTCTTCATTGTAACTTGAATGAGAAATAAGCTCAGCATGCTCCATTCCAACCATAGATTCATTTTAAAGCTTTCCATTCAGCCATCCAGGTTTATCCTTAATTGCATAGTCATCAGGCTTAACCATGATTACATCATTAACAAAAGGTTACTAATCATGAATTAGCTTTGAAGTTTTGTTTTAGTTATAATGTATTATTGTTGAGTTACAATTTTGATTTATACCCTTTGTAAAAGTGATAACTCAAATGTCAAACCAACATCAACCAAATTAATCAACAATTTTGATTTATACCCTTAGTAATTTTATCTTCGATGATCCTCACAAATTAATTAGGATACACTTGATGTCAAAAAGTTTTATCTTAGGTCTCGATTGATACAACTGATGATAAAACAATAGCAGTATGGTGTAGAAACAATATGTTTTCATTGAACTCTTTAATAAAATGATTGGTAAAACAATAGCAATATACAATTTTAAAATTATCATAAAAGTTAGTATATAATATATTTATTTTAAAATAATATATATTAAACTACAATATATATTAATAATAGATTTGTTGATATTAAAAATAATGAATCTTATTTAATTATATAAAATTTAAATGTGAAATTTATTATTTTACAAAAATAAACTAAAATTTATTTTAAAAATATTAAAATATTTTTGGATATAAAATAAGTTTTGATATTATTAGACAAAATAAATAAATTATCTATAATTTATATATAAATTACCATTATTTATTTATTGGTAGAACAATAAATGATTCATACAGAATATTATCATAAAAATTAATATGTGATATATAATTTATTTATTTCGAAATAATACAGATATGATTATTTTATAATATATATATATTATTCAAAATAATGAATAATATATGTAATAAATGATATTATATTTAATGTGAAATATTTTTTTTAAAGTTAAAAATATTTAATCGGAAATTTTATTTTTAAAATATAATTTTTATAAACATATTTTTTATTATTATATAAAATAGATTAATTATATACAATTATTTTAAATTTTGTATATTCTTACTGCAAATACTCTACCACAATCTCTATATAAAAACATTAAGCAAAGAACAATTTGAGAGCATTAGCATCTTGTAAATGCTTTTATGATAAATATCGATTGAATAATATCATATATAATGTTTATGTTAATGCTCTAGTAGCTCTACCAATCAAACTCTTAGTCCAATGTTAAAGATGTTATTACCACTAAATATTTCGTTTGTGGCAAAAATTTCAAGAAAATAATCATACTTCTAACATGTGGAGCACTTGATGTGGAAGGTTTTGCCACAAAGTTGAGTTACTAATAAAAATGTCATTAATCTAAACTTGGTTATAGACGTTTTTACTAGTGATCAGCTCAACGTATCTTAAAATTAACAGCACCACTGGCTTTTAAATACAAGAAAATCCTACTTAAAATAATTACATCTACTTGTCTGATTTAATTGATTTTTAAGTTGTATAAAGATCTTGACTTAGTCGTGTACTATTTTTTATAATTCCATCCACAAAGTTGTATAAAGATCTTCTTCTGCATTAGTCGTGTACTATTTTTTAATAAATATAGTAAAAAAATAAAGATAGCTTGTATCTTTAAAGCTTTTTGTTGGTTCACTAAAAATAGTTATAATTTTTTTGTAAACTTCGTTCGATTTGTGGAGAAGAAGACTTGCTAAGTCAAGATCTTTTTGGCAAAAAAATCTTGACTTAGCAAGTCTTCTTCTCCACAAATCGAACGAAGTTTACAAAAAAATTATAACTATTTTTAGTGAACCAACAAAAAGCTTTAAAGATACAAGCTATCTTTATTTTTTTACTATATTTATTTATTAAAAAATAGTACACGACTAATGCAGAAGAAGACTTGCTAAGTCAAGATCTTTAAATATAGAGATTAGAGATACAAGCAGTGGCGGATCTAGAGATGAATGTTACGGGAGGGGCAATATCAAAATTGTTCAAAGAACATCCGGAGACATGAAATACATTATCAAAATTTTACATAGAATTTTAAAAAATCATCTGGGGCCCTTGCCCACCCATTCCACCACGTGGTGCTGCCACTGGATACAAGCTATCTTTATTTCTTTACTATACTAGGATTAAACCCGCTCTACGGGCGGGACAATAATATACAAATAATTTAAATTTATTTAAAATATTTTCATTTCTATCTAAAAATAAATTAATTTTTATCAAGTCAAAATTTATTTATTTATTTTACAAATTATAAACTTATATAAACAGAATCTAATCATTTTACAGATCAATTACAAATGATAAAATATAAATTTTCAAAGTTATTTTAATTTAGATGCTAACGATATGTCACATCGACTATTTTTGATAAAAACACATCAAACTAATAATCGTGATGTGTTTATGCCGAATGTGTTTGTTTATGATAGATTTGGTTATGTCACTGGCTCCTTGTTTCATTTCAAAAAACATTTACAATGATGTGTTTGAGAGCGAGATAAGCAGTTTTTTCATCTAAAATATTTGAAAATAATAAAAATGTAAAACTATACATTTTTCAGATAAATGTTTAATTTAGTATTTTTATTTCTTATATTGTATAATTACTTTAAAATGTAAACATATACATTTTTATAGAGATGTTTAATATAGTGTTTCTTTTTTTGTATTTATTATTTTTTTTATATTGTATATTTAATTATTCTATTTTTTTGCTTTTGTATCAAATGTATTATAATAGATATTTAATGTAATATTTTTGTTTCTTCTATTGCATATTTACCTATTATTATTTTATAATGTAATGCCACATGACTTTTGCGGAATTGGGATTTGTATTCAGACGTGGAGACTATTTGATGATTTCTTCTATTTATATTTTATGCATTTTGATTTTCAAATGTTAACTATATATCTCTTCTTTTTCACATTGTATTTTTGAATGTTTGCATGAATACATGGATGCTTTGTATTTATGGTTTTCATAATAGAGAGTTTTCATATTTTTACGTTAAAATTATTGTACATGTAATTAATATTTATTTTTAATAGAAATTGAAAACAATAGCACAAGGAGTAACATATAGCAAAACATATCTAGCTACATATATTGTATATTTACACATATTTCCTTTGAAAAAACAAAAACTATACACTTTTAGATAGATGTTTAATATAGTTTCCTATTTTTATCTTTCTTACTTTTATATCAAATATAATGTTACGATAGTTGTTTAATGTCATATTTCAGTTTCTTATATTGTATATTTATTTCACTATAATTTTTTCACATAGATGTTTAATATAGTTTTTCGCTTTCTTATATTGTACATATAACTAATATTTGTTTTATTATATAGTTTATTTACGTATCTAATATAACAACAGATGTTTAATGTATTATATATATTTTTATATTGTATATTTACTTATTATTTATTTTACTATAAATTTTTCAGACAAATGTTGAGTTTAATTTTTAAATTTTTATATTGTAAATTTACTTATTATTTAGTTTTCTTATTTTGTGTATTTACTTATTCTAAATTTATTGCTTTTATATCAAATGATAATATTTTGATATATGGTTAATGTAACATTTTTATTTCTTATATAGTATATTTACTTATTATTTATTTTTTCTTATATTGTATATTTAATTATTTTAATATTACCTATATATGTTTAATGTAATATTTCTAATTCTTGTATTGTATATTTACTTTTTCCTATATTGTAATTTACTCATAAAAAATAAATGCTTCCTTTTATTAATAGGGATGATAATACTATAATAAATGCTTAATATAATATTACTATTTCTTATAATGTAAGCTTGTTTTTCTTATATTATATACTTACTTATAAAAATATTGAAAATAATAAAAATTTAAAACTATACATTTTTCAGATAGATGTTTAATGTAGTTTTTTTCTTATTTTGAATATTTGCTAATTATTTATTTTTTCTTATATTTTATATTTATTTCTCCTATTGATTTTCTTTTATATTAAATTGTAATATTACAATAAATGTTTAATGTAATATTTCTATTTCTTATATTGAATATTTATTTATTATTTTATTATTATAAAAAATTCAGATATATGTTTAATGTAGTTTTCTAATTCTTTTATTGTGTATTTACTTAGTATTTATTTTTTTCGTATTTTTATTCTAATATTATAAATAATTTCATATTTTTATTTTTATATTGTATATTTATTTTACTATACGTTTTTCTGGTAGATGTTAATTTTTCCTATTTCTTATATTGTATATTTACTTACTATATATTTTACCATATATTTTCAGATAGATGCTTAGTTAAGTTTTATATTTCTTATATTGTATATTTTCTTTTTTCTTATATTTTTTTCTTTACTTATTCTATTTTTTTATCATATGATAATATTACGTTAGATGTTTAATGTAATATTTCTATTTCTTATATTTTAGTTTTACTTATTATTTATTTTTCTTATATTGCATATTTGCTTATTCTAATATTATGATAAATATTAAATATAATATTTCTATTACTTATATAGTATATTTACTTATTATTTATTTTACTATATATTTTTCATATAGAATTTTAATTTAGTTTTTTATTTCTTAATTGTATATTTACTTTTTTCTTATATTGTATATTTACTTATTCTAGTTTCTTGCTTTATTACGATAAATATTTAATGTAATATTTCTGTTTCTTATACTGTATATTTACTTATTATTTATTTTCTGTTTTTAATAATAATACCACGTGTCATAAATATTAATGTAATTTTTTTTTTCAAATAGATGTTCAATGTAATATTTTTTTCTTCTTATTTTTTCAGATGGATGTAATATTTCGAAATAATTTAAAGCTATATGTTATTTCAAATATATGTTAATATAATATTTACTAATATTGTAATGTTACCATTTCTTAAAAATACTTGGAAATAATTAAAATGTAAAACATACATTATTTCAAATATATGTTTAATGTAATATTTCTATTTTTATATGTATATTTACTTATTATTTGTTTCTACTTATATAGTATATTTATTTATTATTTATTTTCTATATTTTTAATAATAATGTCACGTGGCATCTTTCAGTGAATTTTTTTCCCGCCCATTGGAGATGGTCTAAAGAATGCGAAAAAGATTCATGTTTAGATCAAGGCCTAACCTGATCAGGTAAGTTTTTTCTTACTCTTTATTTTATGTGTTTATAATGTAGAAATGTGGTATACTACTTTTGTTTACTTTAAGATCAAAATATATATATGCTTTTGCTTATATATTACTTATTTGTAGGTTCTTTTAGAAACTTAAATGTAAATCATTGAAAATGAAGAAGTCTAAAAGAATAATACGAAAGCAAAAATATTTATAAGAGAAGAAGATCAGAATTAAGGTTGATATTTTAATTTTTCAATACATAGTTAAAATGAAGACAATTAATAAGTTTGCAATGAATTTTCCCGGAATTGCCATCACAAACCATTTCTCAAAGAAACATTTGCTTTACTTTTTCTTCCAACTCTATAAAAACAGTAAAACCAAAAAAACTTTTGCTTTACGTTTTCTTTCAACTCTATAGAAACAGTAAAACCAAAGAAACTTTTGCTTTACTTCTTCTTTCAGCTCTATAGAACTATTCACTATCTTCATGAGCTCATGCTTTGGGATAAAACCTCTTAGCCCCTGATTTTTTTTTTTTTGTTTAAAAGCTATTAATCCACTAAATTAGCATGAACTCTAAGCAAACATGTGAAGTCTATCTCAAGTCTACTGAGAAGCCCGCTAATATTATATTCAGTTATTTTAACGTCAGTGGGCTCATTAAACTGCTTAATCTGTCGCATAACAACTTATCTTTCATTAGAATCTTTTTGAAACATCAACCAAGAACAACAGTTCTTGAAATCAAGGAAGAAAAAGAGACCTGCCTCACTTGGTTCCTTCCCCTCAACGTCCTCCATAAACCTCTGCAAATATCATTGTTTCCCTATCTCCACCACAGGCAGGCCTTGCCTTGCAAACTCCACAACTTCATCATCATCCTTAACAATCCCCACTTTACCATGAACCAAGAAAATCATAGAGCCAAGTAATCAAATTCTTTGTCGTACAATGGAAGTTTCTCCTTACTACATATTGCAACTATACTCACATCGAGTTTGTTCTCGCCACCAGAAACCACAAGTCCTCAACACCAACCACAAATCACCTGGTTTGGGATCGTAATACTCCATGGCGAGTCTCTCCGTCTTCAAAGAAACCTTCGATTCATCTCCTTCATGCTTGAGCTATTTCAGAAACGGCTCATGCAGGACGTGCCAATAGCCAGCTTCCCACACTGATTCTCGCCCTCCTCTGGTTTTGATACATATTTAGGCTTGTTCAATAGCTGAAGCTCTTCCTCCGCCACAATTCCTCCGTTTTGTACATTGAAACGACGTCCCGATGGAACCATGAATCATTCAAGTTTGACTTTAGGAATTTAGAATATATGAATTGTCCTTATCATATATGAATTTAAGAATTTCCTCCTGAGATCCATTGGTCTGCTCCAAATATAGCCTTGCTGATCTGATGTAGTTCATAAAAGCTGTTAGTATGACCAACTAAATATAATATTACATGTAGTGCATATACACACCCGAGAAAGCACATGCTGAATACACTAAAATAAATCCTTCGAGGAATCCCTATTACAAATTGCATGAACGGCATGCATAATACAAATTGGATGTTCTCTTTCCTTCGGTTCATCCCTTATTTTTTCTCTCGCTTCTTACTACACACAATCCCATACAGGCAGCGACATCAAACAACCAAACGCACATAAATAAAGTAGATATTAATGGGAGCCGAAGACGTTAGGTGAGCTACTCGGTGTTCTGTTCCAGAGAACTTACGGCTGCGAGACGTAGAAGAAGAAGACAACTAAACCTAATTAGTATGACTTCTAATAATTCAATCTTGGCGAAAGCCCAGAGCTTGAATTTATATTTTATAGTATAAGATATCAAAAATGTAAACTATATATTATTTCAGAGATTATGTTAAATTTAACATTGCCATTTTTTATATTTTATATTTACTTTTTATATTTTTATTTAGTTTGCCACGTGGCTTATTATAGTATAAGATATCAAAAATATAAACTATATATTATTTCAGAGATTACGTTAAATTTAACATTACCATTTTTTATATTTTATATTACTTTTTTATATTTTTATTTAGTTTGCCACATGGTTTATTTCGGGAGAAGTTTTTTCCGCTGATGTGGACGTTTTCTGGTGCTTCAAAACTGTACTTTTAATAGTATAGATTTATTAAAAATTTGTACGTGACTTTTTTTTTCAAGTACGTGACTTATGCAGAAGAACTAAGTCAAGATCTTTAAAGATACAAAAAATAGACAAGGCCTAATAATGCCATGAGAGTAACAGTGAAAATGACGAAAGATTGTTTTAAAAGCCGAAAGATTTTTTTAAAAGAATTTTCACTAGTAGTCAAGAGTTTTATGGTTCTTAATGGGATGAGAGTAATAGTGAAAATGACGTCGAACCCTTCTGTCTCCCTTGGTGTCATTCACATCCATTTTCTGCAGTTGAAAGAACAGAGTATATCTTTTCATTCTTGATGTTTTTCCTAGAATACTTTTTCGTTAACTCTTCTCTGCAGAGCGACTATGGGACTACTAAAGAGTTTTTTTTGTGAAGAATAAGAGCGAATTTTCACAAACCGATTTGATATCCGAGTCTGGCCAATTTCCGGACTTTACACTGTCTCACACGTGGGAAGACAACATGGTCTGTAGTTGATCTTCTCCTTTGTTTTACTGTTTGTTATTGTGATTCCTTTTATTCATGAAGATGTGTCATATTCTCAAGAAAGCTTTATTTCAAAGAATGAGTTATTTTGCAATGATTGTTTCATTTGATGTGTTGATTTTCAACTGTTCTTAGGCTTTGAAACTGTTTTACCCGCCACACAGAACCTTCGAGATGGTTGAGAGAAGTTCATTATTATCAGAAAGGATAGACTACTAAAATACACATGACTTCTCAAATATATCACTTTTGGACAATACACCAATTGAGTCTTTCATTCTTTTAGCAAATTAATTCAGTGATCTACTACTTATTTGCTGAGGAGAATAATACAAACTTAAACAAAGGCATAAGCATTAGCATCAAGCAAACCATACAAAATATAGATACCAAAATCCCATATAAGCACAAAATAATACAATCTACAAGATAACAAATGGCACTATATCCTTTTCACTGATCTCCACAATACTATCAGTCTCTAGGTTTTATTATACTCGGAATCTGGAGAAAAATGATACATAGAACATACTCCTAACACAGATTTCATTCAAACCGAAGGAGCATCGCGTAGGGCATTGTTGAAGACGTCCCTTCCCTTTCCTTGAGGATTCCTCTTCCATTCCATGATTTTTTTGAACGTCTCTATGAATTCCTTCATGTGTAGTCGTTTCCATTCCTAACCAAAAGAAGAAAAACAACATCCAAATCGAAGGATCAGACATGCAAATCGAACCTCATTTCTTACTGAGTATGAGTTAACAAGAAAGGGGTCAAACACCTCAAAATCCCATTCTCCTCCGATATCAGGATCATCTTTATTGATCCATATATATGTTTCCACAGTCATCTTCTCAAAATTGTCCTGTAAATGCAAATAAGAAAGAAAAAACAATAGAATCAATCTCATCAAAATATTGTTTCATGGAGATGAGAATCTTCAGACTTACCTCTCGTACAACACCAACTGTCACCCTCTCATATTCATTACCCTCGACAGCATCTAAATTCTCAAGTTCTTCATCCGTTAATCCCATTAATAACTACACCAAAATATCACTTCTCAAAATCACAAAAAAAGAAAAAAGAAAAACCCACGAGAATATAGCAGCTGAATTTCACAAAAACAATTAAGAAAAGAAATCAAACCTTTCCATGAACTTCTCCATCTTCAGACGGTATAACACATGGATACAAACGTCCTTTAAGCCTAAACCTCTTACTGAATTTAAAAAAAAAATCCAAAATCACCATCAAGTATTAGATCTATACAGAGAGAAAAAATCAATAGAGAGATTAAGACAATACTTACAAGCCAGGGAGTGTTGCAAAGATGGTTTCAGGAGTACGATCAAGCATGACCTTGACGACCTCAGGCTCCTGAAAGCTACCATAGACGAAAACATTGTGAAGCTGCGCACCGGAGCCACTCATTTTTCTTCTCTCTTCAGTCTTTTTTTTTTTTGCTTTATTTGCTTCTGCTGTTTCTTTATGAAATGTTTAATTTATGACGTGAAGATATGTGTTAGGATTCTCTGCCGACAATTAAGATATCCCTTTTTTTATCAGTTTTTTTTTCTTTATTTGCTGTTGTTGTTTCTTTATCAAAGGTTTGATTTATAAGGTATCCCTTTTTTTTTATCAACATCAGTATCCCTTTTTATTTGATCTTTTCCTACTTTTGCCGGCAACTATTTGATACATATTTGTTCAAAAAAAACTATTTGATACATATCTATACTATACTAAAAGGCTAATAAGATCAAAGGAGAAGGCCTCTACGTAGGATTAAAAATTAAGACCAATCAGCTTTAAGATATTTGCCATGTCAGATTAACCTAATTACTTCTGCCTGATGAATTGTCGATCCACAGCCTCCGTTCTCTTTTGACACAAATCGTCTGTTCACTCTCCCTCTCTCTATGTAATGGTTGTTGCTTGATTATGACTGTTGATTGTTTGTCTTCCTCATCAGTTATGCTTACATATCTATTTAATTGAGTACTCAAAAAATTGAGACAATTAAACAAATCTTAGGCGACGAGAGTTCAATGAAGCAAGGGAGATGGCCGCCGGCGACGGGACAGCTGTGTTGGTGTTTGATTCTTCGACGGGTAAGAAGTTTTCTATGCTATCATCGGTTCATCTCTCGATCCTAATTTATCCCTTCAGATCTATACTATACTAAAAGGCTAATAAGATCAAAGGAGAAGGCCTCCACGTAGGATTAAAAATTAAGACCAATCAGCTTTAAGATATTTGCCATGTCAGATTAACCTAATTACTTCTGCCTGATGAATTGTCGATCCACAGCCTCCGTTCTCTTTTGACACAAATCGTCTGTTCACTCTCCCTCTCTCTATGTAATGGTTGTTGCTTGATTATGACTGTTGATTGTTTGTCTTCCTCATCAGTTATGCTTACATATCTATTTAATTGAGTACTCAAAAAATTGAGACAATTAAACAAATCTTAGGCGACGAGAGTTCAATGAAGCAAGGGAGATGGCCGCCGGCGACGGGACAGCTGTGTTGGTGTTTGATTCTTCGACGGGTAAGAAGTTTTCTATGCTATCATCGGTTCATCTCTCGATCCTAATTTATCCCTTCAGATTTAGATTATTCTTCTATTATCTTTGTTCATCTCTGTGCATTTTGGATTTTAGTTAACTCTAAGTATGCTTTAAAAATTCATGTCTTTCAGTTTTTTTTTTTCTCTGAGAGTTTAACATTTTACTAACCATATTTTGATAAAACCCTTGATTATGTTTGCAGCTTCAACATTTTTGGAAGCAAGCACAATTCCTCATCATTCTGATGTAGTTTGTGTTCACCGTTCCACTTCTCTAGGCTTATATTACATAAGAAAAGACCTAAAACTCAATCTAACTCAAACTACCTTATATCTAACCTTTGAGGAGTTGTGTGTGATCATAATTTTGTGGTTTCTTTTTCACAGGTTAGCATATTGGGTATATTTCTTTGAATATTTAGTTGTTCCACCTCTCTAAAACAAGAAGACAGAACCGTTGAACTCTACTATTTTTTCAATATGTATCGTCTTACAGGTTGCTCTGACTACTGCCAAGATAGAGTCCATTTTTCTTTGGCTGAAGATCGAATATATAAAATACTGAGTTATGCAAGAGGAAAAATGGAGAGGGTCCCCAGGTCCAATGGGAGAAAGTCTTAACTCGCTGTTTCTAACTGTCGATAGTGATATTGGAGGATAAATCGGCATAGCTCCTACTGATAGGGTTTGTCAGGCTGTTGCCTCTGAGACTGTGGTAGGGGGTTAGGCAATTGGTGTTCTTCCCATGTCTAGGTACCTTGGTAAGCAATACTTCTATTGATTATCAGTAATGAATCTGTGAATGCCTTGCGAGTAGGCTTATTAATTTCATCTATGGCACATCTCTGGAATTATACTGTGAAATTTTTTTTCCTGCCATTTAAGAAACATTAGATCCTCAGTGTGTTTTCTTTCATCATCAACTTATGCTCCAGAAACCCATTAGATTTGTAGATTAGTATGCCTAAATTGTGTTGCGTTTCTCCTTATATGCAGAACAAGTATGTTTTGTCTGATTCTGATGCTTTATGTATATGTCTGACAGGTTTTACATTTGGGATTCACATATCAGCCTTGTATTTTTCTACTCGATAACTATTAGCAATTATGGATGATTGGGGTAAAGTTTATTGCTTTAATGTCTCTTTATGTGTTTCTATCTATAATCAAATTACAAAATTGATTCACTTGCACAAGTGTGAATCTTATTGGAGTTTTGATTGCTTATAGTTTTTATTTTTTTGATGATTTAAGAGGATGAGCCGCTTGCACCACTTCCAGCTAAAGTTGAGCTTAAAAGCAACTGGAATGACGAGGATGTAGATGAGAATGATATTAAGGACTCTTGGGAGGATGATGATGATGATGACGAACCTGCTCCGGTAAAGCCTGCTTCGGACAAGGCTCCTCCTAAGAAAGCAGCAGCCAAAGCTGTTGAAAAGAAGGGTAAAGCAGCCGATGTTCCAAAAGAAGCACCAAAGGAAGGACCTTTGGATCCTATCTCTAAGAAACTTCGCATGCAGGTAATTTAAATCTTTCTACCTGGCATATTTGTTGAGACGAGCTTTTATAAACAAGACCAAAAACTGTGTGTTCTTTCTCTCACAGGGTTGTTGAAGAAGCTGACTACAAGGCAACTGCTGAACTCTTTGGAACGAAGGGTGAAAAGACAAAACTTGATGTGTTCATCCCCAAGTCTGAAAGCGATTTTTTGGAATATGCTGAAATGATTTTCTCATAGGCTTAAACCATATGAGGTTTGTTGCATAAGCCTTTCTTCTCTTTATAGTAAAACGCTCTTGGCAAGTTGGCATGTTGAACTTATACTTTGGTTTCTTCTGTTTGCAGAAAAGTTATCATTATATTGCGCTACTCAAAGCAGTCATGAGACTATCTGTGGCCAACATGAAGGAGCAGATGTTAAAGATGTTGCTTCGTCCATTACAGCAATAGCAAATGAAAAAAATAAGGCGGAGAAAGAATATTGCTGCTGGTAGAAAGAAGACTGGTATGTGCATTGACGACACTCGCCTTCTAATTTTTGGGTTATTGATTTGTAGATACGTTATTCTGAAGATTAAGTGTGAATCCTTTTTTTGTGATGATCAGGTGGGAAAAAGAAACAACTGATTGTAGATAAGGCCAATCGCTACTATCTCAGCCGTTGCAAGCCGCTCTTTGGATAAAGCCAAGATGTTCGCTGCTGCTAATGGCTACTCTCCTTCGGCAAAGATCCACGGCTCTTACGAGTCGATTCTTGAAGATTCAGAGGTTGATGCTCTACATTCCTCTCCCAACTAGCCTCCACGTCGAATGGGCTATACGTTCTGCTGAGAAAGGTAAGCACATCCTTCTTGAGAAGCCCGTGGCGATGAACGTAGCTGAGTTCGATAAGATTGCTGCGGCTTGCGAAGCCAATGGTGTTCAGCTTATGGATGGTACCATGTGGGCTCATCATCCTAGAACCGCTAAGCTCAGGGAGTTCCTCTTCGATCCAGACTGTTTTGGCCAGCTCAAAAGCGTAAGTACTATGAACTTAGATTAGTGGGGTAGAGTTGGAATCATTCATAATTCATAGTATAGTATATGTTCTTTGGTTAAGATCTTTATGGAACTTATTGTTTACTTGCACTACTTCGCGAAGATTGTTCAGGTGCTTGCGTATACGGCTGTTTCGAGCTTTTCCAAGCATAGGCGGTGGAGGTTTGGAATCACTTCGATTACTCTGGTTTATTACTCTGAAAGGAGCTGCCAATGATATTTTGGTGAAAAATCAATGGCGGTGCTCTAGCGGTGATTTTACGCAAAGATTGGTGTTATCTCCAGCTTCTTATACGTGTTCATTATATAGCATGATATAGTTAATTTTAATAAGTGGATTTTGTTTTTGCCCAATTAGATTGACAATGTGTATTGGGTTTTGTTGAACATTATTATAAATTCTCATTTAGAGCTTTTTCATGATTAACACAATCCTATAAATTATATTTTAACTAAATAGGTAAGTTATTAAACAGTATTAGTCAACAAAAAAATTATTCAACAATGTATTATTTTATAAATGCTATTATATGTACATTTAGTTACCGCTAATGCAAATTGTAAATAAATGTGATACGTGTATCTACCAATCTAATGGGTTAAATACATTTATTTATTTACTATTAAAGATTTTTATTTTATTTTGTCCAATGTATTTATTAACTATAAGTATAAATTAACAGCCATCTGAGAAAAAAAACTTTAAGTATAAACTAGAATTTGACCCGTACTCCCGTGCGGATGTTTGAATTTAATTTATATTCAACGTAAATTTTTAAACTGTCGGTTTTTATAAAAAAAAATATCATTTATATTTTGTAGTTTGACGATTTAATTAATCCCATAAAACGCGCGTATTATACATGGACATGTTATTAGATATCTGAATTATATACCCAAATCTGATTCGAAAAACCTAACCCGAAACCCGATCAAAATGGCAAAATACCCGAACAGATATTAAGTTATGAGATATTGGGTATCCGAACCAGAATTAATAATATTTGAATCCGAATGGATATCTGAAGGTAAAATAACATAGGTCATAACCCTATATTTCTAATTTAGGATCTCTCATTTTATTTAAAATATTTAAATTGATATTGCATATGAATCAAGATCGAATAATATACATATAGTTTTAAAATATAAAAAATCTCAAATGACAATAAATAAATAAAATATTTTCTTTTCTTTTTAAAAGACTGTTAAATTTATTCAAACAAAAATATTTTTGTACAATGAAAATTACTTCAAGTTGAAATAACTGGTCAAGCACATCGGTGCTCGAATCTGTGAATCATAGAAACTTGAACGCTTATATAAATAAAGTTGAGTTATAGAAGACATAGTTGTAAATAAAATAAATTGCAACTTAATAACAAAGTTTCAATGATGTATGACTCCAATCTCTTTGCCAATTGCTCAGTGCATCAGCTGTTTTCACTTTCTGGTGAAAATTAGTTAGAGGTGGTTTGTATCACTTACGGTCTTTGTTAGAGTCTTGAATGGTTTCATAAACTTACTGCTTTTCTGTGCGTAGGTAGCGAAAGGGCTTTGTAATTATGGAACAAATATCATGTCATTAATTTGGTGACAGAAACATTAGAATCGTTCTACTAATAGTGTTTCTATGGAGAAAAACGTAAGTAGCCATTGGAATCAGGTTGCAAAGAACTCTACATAGAACACTCTTAAGGTTTTGTCTAATACAAATCCAAAAAAATTCCAAGAATATTTGCCGCAAGTTTCAAGAAAGTCAGCAAAATGCAGAGGATACCAATAAATTGAACGGAGAACCCTGAAGACATCTTGAGTTGTTGCTTCAAAAGGACACATCAGGGGCGAAGTAAGAGCTCTTCTGCCCTTTGCGCAATGCAGGGATCGGTTTTACATTTTATTTTCCCTGGTCTTTTCACCCGAAAGTTATTATAGAGTTTAATTGCCTGCTAGCTTCAAGTATTTGGTTTCATTAAACATTGATATGTTGATTTCCTACAGTTCTTGACTTGCCTGTCTGTATACTTCAGTTCATGAAAATCTAATATTGATATGATTTGTGATGATAGAGATCTAAAAATAGTTTTGTTTTTTAGTGACGACAATAAGTTTCTCAACTCAGAGTATTAGAATTTGTTTAATCTATGACAAAAACCAAAAGAATTTTCTTTTTCAGATGGCAAGATGGATGGACACTAACGCAAATACTTTTCTAAGCAAATTAAATGCACAGATTGAGTGACAATAGATACACATACAGTATTTCGGTCTAGAGGTTGAGAAAAAATTCAGTCAAAAATGATAAGCATGAAACCACACAAAATGATGCATAATCACGTTTTACAATTTCGGCGTTTACATCTATTTTAATCTTATTAATATTTGTTGCTCTGGCTTGATTTATTATCATTTATATACACAATTTTGTCAAAATATTTAAAATGTCTTTCAAATGCACTAACACACAAGTGATGTTGTGTTCATAATTGTCTTTTTTATATATATTTAGTGTTTGTGTAGAGCACAGCGTGACTAGAAAAAAGTAAAGCCTTTCATTGATATTCGTTTTTTGTTTTTTTTTTTAGTTTTGAAAACAAAAATTCATAGATTTGGAAATAAGAAACATGGCTTGGATCATGTGTGTGAATGTTATAAAGAAAAATTACAAACAATAAAGATTTAAAGTTGTTTAAAACATTGAAAATCATGAGATTAAATTAACATTTTATAGGACACAAACCGCGCGTAGCGCGGTTAAATAATCTAGTCTTAATTAACAATCCCATTTCGACGATATTGACGGACTGGTGGGTCTTTATTTGAAGATATATTTATGTACTCGTTATTTGTTAGTCAAAAATGTAACATAAAATGGAGATTTCGTCGGAAAACGCAAACCTTCGTCTAGAAACTAAGAAATAGTATGTTCATTACACTGTTTATAATAGTTTTAGATTGATTAATTATACTAAATCAGCCATTGCGTTTAGTAAATGTACTCCTTCTTCAACGCAGTCTACTATTTCCAGTATCTTTGGTATCACAAAAGTGGATGGTTTTGGTCGATATTTGGGATTTGCCAGAACAAATAGGAAAAAGGAGAAAAGAAGCTTTCCAATTCATAGTGCAGAAAATTAAAAAATAAGCTAGATAGTTGGTACTCTAAACTCCTATCTCCGGCTGGAAAAGAGATTCTGCTAAAATCAGTTATCACAGCCTTACCAACATACACTATGTCTTCTTTCTTACTGTCAAAAACGTTATTACTGGAGATTACAAAAGCAATGAGAAAATTCTGGTGGTCTGCTTTTCAGGATAAACATTCTATCCCATGGATAGCTTGGAACAAAATTACAGCTTCTAAAAGAGATGGAGGGCTGGGGATTAGAGATATGATGGCTTTTAATAAAGCCTTATTAGCAAAGCAAGCATGGAAGTTAATCACTTGCCCTTCATCTCTATTAGCGCGAGTCTATAGAGCAAATACTATAGGAAAACTGAGTTTCTAGAAGGCACGAGCTATCGACTTCAAGCCTAGCATGGAGGAGTATCATTCAAGCTAGACCGATCATTCAAAATGGGATGCATTGGGAAGTAAGTAGAGGAACACAAATAAGAGTATGGCATGATAACTGGTTATTGGGAGGATCTCAGGCCACACCTGTAGGTCCTGGCATGTTTATTCATCCGGATCTTCGAGTAAAGGATCTTTTTTATTGCAGGATCATCCTCATGGAATCAACCACTACTTCAACAGCTATTTCAACATGAGGATGTCCAAAGAATAATGCGTCTCCGACCAAGTATAACAGGAGGCAATGATGTGCTATATTGGAGGCTAAGCAATTCAAGAAAGTATATAGTCAAGTCCGGTTATCACGTTCAAAAGCAAATGGACGATGAGGACGCTCTTATTAATCAGGTTCAATTTCACCCTTCTACTCAATTGCGCAATCAAGTTATTAATAGATTATGGTCACTGAATATTCCACCTAAGATTAAAATATTTTGGTGGAAATTGCTCCATAATGGATTACCAGTAGCTACCAATCTAGTTAGAAGGAGGTGTAGAATAAATCTGGATTGTCAGCTCTGTGGGGAAGGGTATGAATCATTATCCCATCTGCTTTATGAATGTAGAGTATTCCAAAGAGATTTGGCACATGGCATGTCCTGAAATTTCACAGAGCTTCGTGTTAAATTTGGATCTCTTGCAGTTAGTGCAGTACATAATAATGATAGTGCAAGAGAAAGACATGGTTCTTTGCCTTTGTTTTTAGGATGGAGAATATGGAATATGGAAAATGCGGAACAAATTACTATTCGAAAACACTAGAGTCCACATCGTGCAGGTCATCAAAAAAGCCATAATGGATTTAAACCTATTGAAGGAAGCCTTGCAGCTTAATGAACCAGTTTCATCGGATAGTAAAGAAAATCATTATCACTCTATTGAAGTATTCTCCCTCGAGAACCATGTTTCTACTGTATTGTAGATGCTTCTTGGAAGTCTCCTATGAAACAGCATGCATAGGGTGGTCCTTATATAGTCCACAAGGCACCCTCATTATCCAAGGAAGCTCTGCAATAACTCCAACAAACTCATCGCTTGAAGCCGAGGCAATGGCAACCTTGTTAGCAGTTCAACAGTTGCACCGACTACGATATGACAATGTAATGTTTCTAGGAGATAATGCGCAACTTTACAAGAGCCTACAAGATTCCAACCACTTTTGCAATGAAGCCACAACAATGGTAATGGACATTTCTAATCTTCTAAGCTCAATAAGTATTCTTTTAAGAAAGTTCCTAGAAATCTTGTACATTATGTTGACCTGTTAGCAAAAAGAGACAGATTAATGAACCAGCAATATGATATATCATGGCTCTCTAGCTGACCATTATACTATGTTTTGAGCTAATGAAAATGTTGTCAAAAAAAATAGTTTAAGATTTAACATTCTCTGTCATCTTTGATTTATAAAAATATAAAGCTCAATACATTCCTAAATACAAGAATTTTTTTCTAAAAATTAAAAATTCAGCCCACAGAAAATCTAAAGAAAAAAGTAATAGAACAACATTTTGATTGATATGACGCAGAAGGGACAAATGTCACTTGAACACATCAGCAAAAGAAACTACCCAACTTCACCATCTAACACGTAATCGTCGATAAATCGTTGTTCCACCAGACATCGGACATAATCCATTCAAAGATATGCACCGACAATGAGAACTGAGTGAGTGATTAGAACAACAGCTACACCGCTTAAGATTTGACTGTCAGAGCTACAAATAACGGAAAATTAAATAAAAGCCAATAGAAGATCTCGTCACAGAGCTACCATACAGGCTAAGAGATTAAGAGGGGCTTATTGAAGTGATGATTTGAGAGGAATTGCTTATATACAAAATTCAAAGGAATTTCTAAAAACTTTTGGAGGTAGTTGGAAAGGATTTTAAGAGTTTCAGATATAAGTAAACTTTTTAACCTTTTTAATGAGAGAAATTTACCAATATGTCACTTTTTGACATTTTATGTCAGCATAAGTCACAATATTATACTAAGACACTTTTTTGGTGGTCCAATACGTGTATGTATCCTTTTCGACTAACTAGATGCTGTTTAGTTTCACTTTTATATTTAGGGCTTCTTTTGGGTTTTGAATTTTGAAATTGTGGGCTAAATCTATTAAACTATTTTTGGTTTTTATTTCACTTTTTTATTTCCATCGTCTCCTTCGCAGTTCCTCTTTTTACGAGAAATGGTGGATAGAGAAAGAAACCGTAGGTTAGTGTTTTGAAAGCGAAATCGAGGCAGACGGCGAGTGCGACTTAGAAATTCAGGCGGCGTACGGGATTCCGAAAGCGAAATCGTGGGGCGGTCGGCGACGGGATGAGGAGGAGTGGGCGGCGTACGGGAAAAGAGCAGTCATCTGGTTAGTTGGTTGTTGTTTTGGATTTGTGTTTCTAGCGGGTAGGGTTTAGTAGTTGGGATGGACGACCGTCTTTAATATCAACAGAGTCCTGAATTGTTTATGTGTGTTTAGCGGAGGGCCGTAGCGCCGGCGAGGGTTCAGGCATGAGGACGACGCGGAGGTGCGAAGGAAAAGAGCATTGCGTCGGTAAGGAAATTCCTACATGGATCGCTAATTATTTTGTTTGGTGTCTACAAATAGAATTGAATTGTTTTTTTTTACCCAGAGGATGAAACGGCGGAGCAACGGCCGGACGAGAAGTTGCCGCCGAGGTGTTTCGCCACCGATAGGTACCCGAGCAAGCAGCTACTCATCGGTTATGATTCACGCCATGCTTGTAGGCAGGTGGTTACAAAGAAGAGGTACGAGGTGTGGCCCGTGGTTGGTGGGAACCCATTGAGGTTCTCTCTCGTTGATTTTAAAGATAACACAATGTCATACTTTTGCTGATAGTTTTCTTTTGTGTAAAAGTAGAAAAGAACATGTTACTCTCTGGATAAGTGTACTCCCTTCTCTTAATTGGTGCGTTCTTGTGTATGTATAAGTCTCTATACTTTCTGGTTGAATGTGCACCCTGCTCTTTAAGATGTGATTTCTTGAAGCTGTTTTGTTGTGCATGATTTTTTTGTATGTCTAAATGACTAGGAGGTCATTCTTACATGTGTTGTCTCTCTCTATGCAGTTGGTGACTTGAACTGTTTGATGTATGCAACATGATGTGTGTTGCTGCCCCAAGACACATGCTTTACATTGGAGCTATGTTCCAAGACAAGCTGAACCAATTACAAGATTAGGAATTGTGAATCAAAATTGTATCCTCAATGTACAATGTAGCTTTTATAGTGTACGAGGGGCACGTTGTACACATGTACATTATTTTTGATGATAAGCCACACCCTTTGTACATTATCCTCATGTGCATCGAAAATTTATACATGAGTAGTGTACATAGGTCTTGTTTCTATGTGTACACTATCTTAATGTACATTGGTATAAATAATAGTGTACATCTGATGATCAAAGTCATAGCAACGTGTACATAGGTCTTGTTATCAACATGTACTCGTTCCAACAAATTTTTTATAATGAATTTCTAAGAGTTGTTGTGTACAAATTTTACTGTACACGTGTATAAGATTGTATATCTCAGGATTTGTTTTATCTCATGAACATTTGAGTCGTCTATCTATTAGTGGGTGGTGAATTGTCGCATAAACAGCTTCCTCCTTCTAAAAA